>NW_020955759.1:573967-655689 GCF_003031625.1 Empidonax traillii | reverse complement strand
AAAGACACCATGGCCAAGCTGCGAGAGAGATTAGAAAGTCGAAAAAGAGACAGGGCCTGGCGTTCGGAAGATTTCGGGATGTACGGAAAGAAAGGGACCAACCCCCTCCAATGCCTGTGAAAGAATGTGTTGTCTAAACCTATCAGATCACTCCACAAGCATTCATAATACTCATTCCATGTATACTCTCCTGTGTGCAAAGAATGCTTAATAATATGGTTTCACGACTGTGGCAAACCAATGTCGTTCAACTTACAGAAAACGGGGGAGATGTGGAAGATATTGTAATGCAATGGTTAAAAGAAAGAGGACAGAAGCAAGAAGAGTTGGTCTCTTGGGAAAAGAGCTGGGAGTAGTAAGATTCAAGGCCTAATAGTGATAACAGGAACATCTGGTGTTTAGCTGGGAGTAATAGATGTAAGTTTGGAATGACCTAATGGTGATAACAGGGACCAGAGTAGAAAATATTTAAATGCTTTAGATGCCAATAGACTTATGGCAAACTAAATGTAGTATAGCCAATCAGCAGCTTAAATTTTGTAATATGCATGAGCTAATTATGTAACCACATATAAGCCTTCTGATTATCACTAATAAACGAGTTCTCGATGCACCAATCTGATAAGGTAGTCGAGTTCTTCCTTTTCCAACAAAACAGAACTAAGTGAAGCTATCAAAATGAGATTAAATAATCACCTCTGGTGGATGAAAGATGAAATTCAAACCGGAGGTGTTTAAATCAACGAAGGAAAGAAAACAAAACAAAAAAAGAAACAAAAATTTGCTTTAAAAGAAGAAGAGAAAAACATATATCCAGGAGTTCTGCTCCATTACTCAAAAGAAAACAAACCAGTGATTCAACAATGCAGCTAAGTGTGTTCAGGTCTGAGATGTGTTATTTCCTTTCAAGCAGACAATTATTCTAAATATAAGCATGAGAAGGCTGCAAAAGGATGGTGATCCACAACTTTTAGTGGAAAAGTAAACATTATCCAATGTTGATTTGTCTACTGATGGATTTGTGTCTCATGCTAAATGTATGAACTGTTTCTCAAGCTGCATGTTACCAAAAATTCCTCTAAGAAGGGACTGCTTTTAAAGTATTGATTTATTTTACCAGATTCAGTGTCCCTCCATTGAACTGTAAATAATAAATAAAAGCAGAAAGTAAAAGGGAGACACTGATTCTTTTAGGTTTTGAAAAATTATTGAATACCAATTATCTTCTAATAAATATGCTAGCAGATTCCTCTGCCAAATTGTTCTTCATTTTTCTTCTTTTTCAGTGCTTTCATCTTTGTCATTTCTCCATATAGTTTTTGTCAAACTGACTGTTTTGCCAACTTTGCCTTCGGCTTCCTTGTCTAATTCCTTTGCACTCTCAGCTATTTTATTCTATAATACCCATTTCCTCACTCTTCCTCAACCCATTTCAGTATATCAAGAACCTCCATTTTTCCTTTCCTTCCAGTTTTTTTCCCCTCTGTTTCCTACCGTGTTGAAGAAACTGCCTGTGAGTTATTCTTCTAGGGTCCTTTTAGGGTTGACCTGGCAAAGCACCTATTTCCTATTTAAGTTGAAAGAAGGTCCTCTGTGTGCCTATGGGCCTGTTTTGCTGTCTACGGTCTTGCAGAGCAAATGGCAAGAAATGTTTCTTCCCCATGGTTTGGTGGGGGACTGACTTTTGTCTTCCCATAGGTGATGCTGTTGTTGTGAATAAAAATATCTGCAGACCTTCTGTTAAATGTGTTGCTTGCCTCCTGTGACTACTTCCAGGCAGCAGAAAGCAAACACTGCCAGCAGTCTAAAAGGAGGAACAGGGGCACTGTTAAAGTGAGAGAAAGATGGGAAGCATAAGCTGAGAAAGGAAATTTATGGTAACACTTCAGGATTCAAGATACTCTTTACCAAAACACAGAACTGGTGTCTAGGCCTTCATGTACTTTAATACATCATTTGGAGGTCATATTTATGGTATATAACCATTCTTCAGCATTCTTGAACTCACTGGTTCAGAAAACTACACAGACTATTTATAATGTCTGCTTAAAACAGAAATTTTAGCTAGTGGAAGAACGAGGGCTCTAATTTCATTAGATTGGATAGGCATAGGTTCTATTTCATCAGCAGCACTTAAAACACAACAGAATGCAGAATTTTCTAGAGGAACTTTTCCATTTGTACAGGACTTGCTCCACAGCTAACTTGGCATAACCATAAGCATGTCTTCTCAAAGATCCATACCAAATTTCTCTCTATGTAAAACTTCTGAAAGCACAAGGGAAAACAAACCCCTCAAAATGTATAAAAGCAAGTAATGCCCACAGATTTCTGCAAGAGCCAGGAAGAGGGGTTTTGGACACTCCTAGAGGAGAAGGGAGTTCCCTCACTGTTTGACAGTCATGGCACAGTAAATATGAAACTGCTGTGTCTCACAAGTAATCCCCTCCTTTCAACTCCTCCCTGTCTGTCTTTTCCCTCTCTACATTACAGTTCCATAACCCTATCTTCTCTCCTTCCTGTTCTTCCTCCTTGGCATTTGCCCTTTTAATTAATTTCATTTTTGGTGCTTTTTGGATTATTTTTTTTTCCTAATCTGAGATTACAGGTCCTTTAGACAAAATTTAGGAGAGGTAATTTTGATTGGCTGTGTCAAATTTTCTTCAGACATATGGATTTGTGTAGATATTTGTATCTATGTGCACACCAGAGGTCAGAGTCAGGCAACAGCAGCAGCATCAGCTGTATTCAGGGATTACAGCCTCTCTCTTCAAGCTGTCCAGCTCCTGTAAAAGCTGGGAGGTAGGAATGCCTTTTGGCACAACTGTAGCACATTCTGGTTGCAAATTGTGCTTGATCCTACCTAGAGAGTTAAGCTCTTGCTGTAATTGCTGTTTCAGGTTTTTTCTCTGCAAAGGAGAAGTGGATGTTGCGCCAATCCCAAACGAGGTTATTTTAGGCACGGTCACAGCTGTGGTTTCAGCTGCAGGTCTGCAGAGAAGAAAGTTTTTATTATAGCTGGAAGTGTTTTGTAAAGAATGGTGTCTTGTGAACCTGTTTCACAGGTGATTATAAATGTAGATGACTCACCTACTTAACAGGCAAGTACTGGATGTTAGGGCACTTAGAAAAGTGTGCATTTAAATTACATCTCCAGCCTCAGAAGAGAATAAAAATTAAGGATCTATATGTTATTGAAAACACATCTATTGCTTTGTAAAAATTTTGTATATTCTTATTTTATGAATCAGGAACAAATTATCCGTGAAGGGTAAATAGTAAAGTTACTATTACCACTGACCATTGGAATTGTAGTATCTTTCAAGGCAAGCAACATTTTAATATAATGTATATATATAGTATTGTAATATAAATCAACTCCAGAAAGACCATTTTAATGAATTGCAACTCTTCAAATCATGCAGTACATATTTATTCAACTTAAGGAGCAAAACGTGCTTTTATGTATGCAGTTCCTTACAGCTGTTGGTTTGAAAAGCCAGGTTGCTCTGAATGAACAAGTCCAATTAAGCAAAAATTCTTGAGAAAATGAGAATAAATTGTCTACAAAGAGATGTTAAAACTGATCGCTATAGTGTTAAAAGGCATAAAAATGGAGCAAGAGGCATTTCTGGGTAAAAGATAACAGGAGATTTGTCACTGTCATGCAACATGATTGAGTGGATGATAGAAGAACACTTTATAAGGCAAGGAAAACATCACACTTCATTTTGTATCTTTGTCTGTGGAATTAAAGAAAACTTTTATTTTAAGGTTTAATAGAGAGTTGTATGATTTGAACTTAAAATAAAAAATATAGCTGCATGATTTTATCAAGGAAACTGAACAAAAAATACTGAAATATGTATTTGAAAGGTTAGAAATAATATTCACTGGACAAACTCTAATTAGAGTTCCTCTTTTTCTAAGCTTTATCTAAATTTATTAATATTTCTTACAAGGAGTGACATTGGCTTTTAAAATGTTATCAGCTTGTAACAGAAAGTTGTACTTGAAACAAAGCAAATCACAGACTCCACATGTTTTAAAATGTTTTATTATAAAGGATAGGAAACAAAATCCACATTTTTTTCAAACCCAGATAAATAAACAGTAAATACTATGCCGTTAATTTTAAATGTGTTTTGTCTTTCACAATAGGATCTGCAAAAATGGCATTCTTAACTTGGAGACCTGCCAAAATATATCTTCTGAGAATATGGCGGAAGACTGACCACATATTTTGCACACAAATGAATACCATTAAAAAAACCTTCTGAAAACTGGAACAAAACAGTTCTATGAGAAAGTGCTGAGTGAAGAGTAGTTTGGTAACGTATTCAGCAAAAAACTTCAAATTAACCCTTAGTCAAGATTATTTCAAATATATATATAAATATATACAACTACACAAGAAAACTTCCCACTTGAAACCAAAGAAACATCAAATTGTAACAAAACCAGAGAACCTTGTGGGGCTTTGTGATCTTTAAGAAGGGTATGCTTAAAAAAAAATCCAAGTTGTTTTTTTTTCTCTATTCCATAGAAATAAACTACTAAAGAAAAAAAAAAGGTAAAAAAATAAGGGGGAAAAAAAAAAAGATACTCTGCTATCATCATCTTTTGAAAAAGAATCAGATCTTTGTTGCTCCTGATCTTGGAAACAGTTAATGAATGAAACAAAGCAACAAACTGGTGAGCAAATACCTCACCACACGCAGATTTTGCATTACACGTTGGTCCCAATTTCGTTGATGAGAATAATACTTTTGATTTCAGTGGGAATAGGGTAAAGTTTTTCATTTCATATCTAGCAGAAGTAGAATGACCGCAAGCTGCTTTCCCAAATAGACTTTATTCCTGTGACTAAATCACAAAGGACTGTAAATAGAGTTGTCTTTATACCCTCAATAGGCCACCCAGCTACTTTGTTGCTTGTTATTAAAAGAATTTTATCTTTTCCAATAGTCCCACACTTCTGCAGAATTTTAATAGAACAAAATTACTTTTTAGCAACCTATAAGCAGTCATCTGAAGTTCTTTTAATATTTATACCCTTTTGAGGCTTTTCACCCTTTGCATAGGGTCAAGGCTGCCTGTACAAATTAAATGACTGTTACAGGAAATATAAACATGCTATTTACAAGTTCACAATTCTTTATTTTTTATACAGTTCTGATGAGTATTTTTCATACTTGTAGCCTAAGCACTGTGTAGAACTGACATGCTTCAGATATTCACAAAAAACGTAATAAGGAAGTAAAGTAATTAAGGATAAATTGTGCACATGCAAGGATACTGTAAAATGAATCCACTGCCTTAAGCTATGCATTTATGTAATTTTTATATACCCTAACAGTTTGCCTCCCTATGTACTTTTGATGGAAAAATTCCATGCAAAATCCCATATTTTCTTTAAGATAATATTTCACATTCTTTTAACCTTCCATTAATTATTCTACATGACATTCAGACCGCTTTTAATGAAAGAAAGGAAAAGCCTCAAAACACAGCTACTTTTGTTATCACACTATAAATCCTAGCTCAGGGATAATGTCAATTATCTGATTTACCTCTACAGAGCAACTGAAGAATTTATTCTTATTATCCTTATCATTATTCATAAGTTTGACTCAGTTTATTTATGAGAAACATGTCCTTAAAGGATTTAATGAAAAATAATATTCACACAAATAATTTGACTCTAGGATTAACATAAATCCATCCACTATTCAAACTCAGTTCATTTAAGAAAAACAATATTCGGAGTGGTCATTTGAGTGCTTACAATGAGTTTTAATGAAGGTGTCTCTGTAATCCTTTTTTGTGGGTATAATGTTGTCATTTCACTGCTGAATAACATTCTACTCAATAGACCATGGCTGATATGCTTCAGTTCTTCAAATTCTGATGTTGTTGTTGATTTAAGGAAAAAAAAATACATCCACTGAAAAGCACCAAGTTTAGGAAGAATAGCCAGATCCAGTTCGTTAGAAAACCATTTCTGTCACCTTCTTCTAAACCAACCCTTCCACAGTCATCAAAACATGGGGTGACTCTTCGGGAATATTTGCAGGTTATGGAGCAATAACAAAGTGACTCTGCATCATCCTTACATTTTGCTTTCAAGAAGCCCTTCACCTTTTACCTTCAGATCGTGAAGTGTTGCTGCTGAGGGCAGTGCCATCCTGGCTTATTCTGGAACCCATAGTTTAATGCCTTTAGAAGTCCAAGGGCCGAATCATCATGGTGGTGGAGCGCAGGGAGTAGCTGGGGCCTTTGAAGTAATGCCACTTGATGCCATTGAGCTTTCCGTGGTTTTGTCCAGCTGTGTAGAACATCCCATTGAGATTGGAGGGGCCACAGGCATCAAACCACCACCCTGAAATCATTAAGACAAAAAATTAAACTGCAACTGCACTAAGTATTTTTGGTTTATTAGTTTAGCTGATTATCAAATTCTGGTCTCATAAATAGTCCTTGTGTGGGCTGTGTGATGTTTTCTTATTTTCCTTTTTTGCTCTTTTGTGCTATTCTGTAGTCAGCAGTGCTGGAGAATGCACATTTGTATTTACAGAATTGCAAAAGTAATTACATCCCAACTCATTCTAGTTTTACATGCAGTATGTGAAGCAAAAGCAAGAACATCAAAGACAAATAAACTGCTTTTCATATTTAGACAGTATTGCAGTTTTCATTTAAACCTCAGAGAAAGATTATAATTCAAAATTATTTTGCATAATTTCACTTGTTAGGTTATTTTGAGTATAAACATGATTTAATTTTATTTACCAGTTCTTTTATGTTGCTTTAACTGTGATTGTTCAAGTGCTCAGTTGGTTTTGCTCCCAGGTTAGATCTTTCCAGTCACTGGATTGTGAGAATGGTGGTGCTGCCCTGTCACAGTTACTAGAATATTGTTGTAATAGACAATCAACATTTAAAATTGTGTGTAAGGAGAGACGTAGATACTTTCTTTAAGATTGTGATAAATTTATAAGCAAGACTCAGCAAAAGAATGGAAGGACTGAGTGAAGAAGACAATTACAACACTGTAGGATGTCAGAATAACAGTGTGCAGGGGTGGATGATATATATGATTACCTGAGTGTGCATGCATTTAGGTGAGAGTGTGCCCCACTTCAATCAAGGTATATTTATTGCATGTACAGTTTGGGACAGGACAATGACATTTAGTTCTTAGTCTTATAATTTTGAATGTGAAACTTATATTAAATTTTGACCCTTCTAATCTTGATCTTGAAAAGTGCCAAATGCTCCTTATTTACATGTCTATAGGTAGGCAAAAATTCCTGGCCACTCGACTAACACTGATGACAAAATATATTAAAACTGTTACTGATTTATATCTAAGTTAGGCTTAGAAAATTGCTAACTGGCTTTTCTTCCCCTCTTTATACCTGCTATTTCACAGCAAGATGCAGCTTCCTACCCATTAAGCCATTGAATTCAGTGAAATTATACGTATTTTATTATACTGGAAAGACAGGGCAAGAAGAGTCTTGCCCAGATGTTTTGTGATTCTACTTCACCACTCCAGCAGCTACATTATGAGACTACTCTGAAAAGTAAAGTGTGACAGATTTAGAAAAAAACCCAGAACCTTGCTTTGGGAGAGCAAACCAGCAACCTGATTTACAAAATGGCCCTGTAAATAGTTGCATGGGCATAACTGAAGGAGTAGTAAACTGAGTAGTTAGCATAAAAAAGTGTAATGACTCTGGAACATTTGTGTGACTGAATGTAGAAAATTTAAACTTGCTAGAAGTGCAGGTTTAGTTTTAAACTCTAAGCAAAAAAAAGCATCTCACCTTCAGACTTCTGCAGTGAAGATATGCATGTATGCCTTTAACCAGCTGAGAAAAAGAAGTCAGTGGTAAATCTTCAGATCTTTTTTAAATTTTGCTTTAAGATGAAATGAGTCAGTGAACTCTCTTGTCTCTCTCTCCAAGATCTTATAAGGTGAATTTTAGATTGCCATGGGAGCTAGAGTTTTTAACAAAAACTCCAAATAACATGAAACTTGGCAACATCAAGATTACAGAACACAAACTGACAAAGATAAACTAGGTGACATGCTGACTCCACTGAAACTAGCGGGAGTTTTGCTGATATCTTGTTGGGAATAGAATTTTCTCTCCAACACTTTCAGAGTATCTATGTAATGTAAAAGAAAGATGCTTAGTTTAGACTGAGAATGGAAGAATGAATTCCCAGGCTGCAAAAAGCTAATACTCCCAATGTCAAAAATGTATTAACCTCAGTGGCTAGAAGTTCAGTTTGTCAGAAAGATTTCTTTCTGTTTTTCTTTTTTTTTTTTTTTCATAGTAAGACCTTCAGTTTTTTGAATCTTTAGCCCAGGTTTTATGTGTCTTTCCATGTAATATGGTTGTAACGAACATTTGTGTCATGCATAGAGACAAATAAGAGCATAAAGATCAGGTGGCAACTTTTGCTTTTGGTAGTTAAATGCCGTTTTATTTAAAAAAATTTATTTCAGCCTGCACATCACAGGATTATAATCTTCTCAGGACTCTTTGTAAACTATTTTCAAACAGTACTGGTAGTGGCAAACTGACCATCTAATGAGTGCCTATTTAATTCTGCAGCTATCCCTGTGGAATCAAACAGAGAATTTTAAATTTCCAGTGTGTTTCCCACTCTGACTTCTGGAAATGGAATTAGACTGTAAGAAACTCCTTTTAGACAGGTGCACAGTCCTCGGGAATTATCTAATTCCCTCAGTGGTTAGTCTTTTATCTACCTATAATGAATGCATTATGTGAAGGTATTTTAAACTATGGTTTATTACTATGGACAAGATATTGACCATGTTTAGCCTTTGGGTCCAGTGTTTACTCTGTCATTTGTATTCAGATCCACGTAATTTATGTTTCTATTCTTGTATTTCCTTAGACTTTGGATAATACTTAGGGTTTTCTTTTTTTCAGAAGTAGCACTTTATAATGAAATCTTTAGGGAAGAATCTATGCCAGATAAATTCTGACAATCTTCTCTTTTGGTACAGTTGACCTCCCTTTGATTACAATGTTATACTTATGGGGGCAATAACCAAAGAAAGGGAAAGATGTACAGCTGATGTTTTACTGTAACCATAGCATAATCTTGCAGAAACTTAAGACAAAGTAAAACAGAGAAATCCTAACCCTCATTTCTCAAAGCTGGAACCCAGATGCACCTGGGTTCTGTTCACAGTGTTGGGATGAAGAGATGACAAGCTGAGCTAGTTACCATTTCATCCTAAAGGAACAGGAATAGCTCCATAAATGGCCTTTTTGAACATGAAGGTTTTTAGTGATGCCTTACAAAATCTACGTAAGAAATTGAATGAGCTGAAGAAACACATAATTTTATGAAACATTTGTGAGGACTTGCACAAATCCCTCACCACAGATTTCTTCTAAATAAACACTTCTTTCAAAGTGTGTTTGAATGAGCATAATTTTTTCCTACTATACTGTTCTTGTTAGTGAGACTGTATTATTTTTTTAAGATGTTTCCTAATATTACATTAAACGTTTGAGTTTTCTTTCTTGTTGTCTTTTTTTTTTATATATATATATATATAAGTGAGGTGGGTTTCTTGTTTTGTTTTCTGGTGCATTTTTTTTTCTCCATATTGTTATTTCTCTCCATGCTCCCCTGCATCCTCTGATAGGTCATCTTTCCCCATAAAGCCTCAGATTGTCACAAGACTTCCCACTGCATGTCTCAACACCAAATCTATATCTTTGCATGGATGCTCAGTTGGTTAGAAAATGGTGCTAAATAACACCAAGGTAGTGGTTTTGATCCCCATACGGGCCATTCACTTAAGAGTTGGATTCGATGATCCTTCTGGGTCCCTTCCAACTCAGAATATTTCATGAAATCCATGAATGGATGCACAGGAAATGTCTTTTCAGATGCTTTGTGTATTAAGGAAAAGAGAAATGGAAGCAGTGACTTTCTTGGTAGCTATGAGGACGTGGGGGAACACAAACAGAGGTTTCTGAAAGAGATAACCTCAGCACCACCACTTCAGAACAACCAAATGAAGAAGCTCCAGAGCTGTGACAGTTTGACCCAAGAAAAGACACTCAGTAACTAGATCTTGGCTTATTCCCTGGAGTTCACAAGATTTTCCTCATATGAGGAATCCTGTTTATTTTTCACGACAAGGTAATGGCTTTCCCAAATAAGTATAAAGTCTTCTCTGAATAGCAATAAGATTTTAATGTGGAACATAATTTTTGGCAATAATTTCCATAGGATATTTTAATCAGTCATGAGAATCACAAAGATTGGGTATTATAAGAAATAATAGTAGAAGCAAGATTTTGAAGTGACTAATGAAGTAGTAAAGAGAAGGTTTTCATGGGAAAGTTAAGAGAGTTTTTATTCTGAAACAGAGATATTTTCTTCGAGTTGTTGCCATTACAAAGACACTAATTGCTTATTTAAACTGAGAGTCAGTTCATTTTGTTAGGTTAGCCTACCTCTAATGATTTGTGTAGTACCAGCAGCACTATCTCTGTTTGCAATAAAAATCCCTAGGTCATAAAATATATCATACAGACAAAATATAATTCCAATTATACACTGACAAGTTGTTTGAAAATTCAGCTACACAAATAAATAGGAATCCTCACTGTAGACAGATGCTCTTCTGGAGCAGTTAATGTATGCTCACTCCTTGTGGACACTTGTGGTTTGGTCTTTACTGTTCCTATTACCAATGGGCACTTGTTAAATTACATACCAGGTCTTTTCATTAAATAAACATATTTTGAATGCTTAAGCCACCTATGCCAGGTTGAGCTCCACTGATCTGCCTGTACTATGTATTTGGATGAATATGAGTGTATATTGAAATAATTTTCACAAATTCTTGCAAAAAATACCTAAAAAAGTAGCATTGCTCTGTTATATGGGCTTTCTTAAGTGGTAATTATAACTTTTTCATGATAGAATCTTCTTTGTCAAAAGCAACACAAAAAAGGCTTTTGTATGCCAAAGCTAATAGTTTTGCTTTTTTGGCTTGTTGTGTAAATTGTAATTAAGCATGTATGCATGTGATATTCTGTGTTAGTAACCTAATGCTCATCAATTACATGAAATGAGTGCCCTGTAAATCCTGCATGCACTGGGAACAGGGTAGTGATCATTCAGGTTTGATGGGAGGGTTCTTAGTTGCCTTTTATGTAGTAAAAGAATAGGTGTCTAAACACTGCACATTTGATGGCAGACCCTTTCCTCACACTTCTATTCTCCCTCCTGAGTACTGGAGACACTGAATGTCTATAAGTAAGATCTATACAGGTCATTCAATAAGATCCAAAGTGTGTTTGAATGGTACATTTGTATGGGTTTATGGGATAAATGGATCCTATGAAAAGCCAATATTTATTTGTAGCCTTTGGGTTTGTCCATAAAATTTAGTACATTTGGTAACAAAGCCAATAAGAACAATTTCTAATGCAAAAATATTGAAATAGTCCTCAATGATCACAAGACATAACTTATTTTAGGAAAGATTTCAATGTTTCTGACATTCTATATTTTAAAGAATTTGGTTTATAATACTAAGGATCTGCTTGACTTTGCATTGATAACTTCTCAGCTAGAAGACTGGGTAAAGTTTTGGATGACACCTCAAGCTATTTGTGGAGCCACAGGACAGGCTCCAGAAGAGGAAATGTAAGATGAAAGATTTAGGGTTGTTTAGCTCAGAATTCAAAAGACAGATTGCCAACAATCTCAAATTAATACAAAAACCTTCCAAAGGAATGCAAAGAAATGGTCTATGCTTTCCACTGATGAAGGATAGAATGAGATGGAAAACATTTAAATTATCATAGAATCAGTTAGTCAACAGGTTAACTTCTTATACTGTGTAGATAAACTCAGTAACAGATTTTATTATGAGAATGAATATCACTGGGAATCTTGAAGGTGAACAGAAAGATAGAAATAAATAGAGAAACATCTATCTTAGAAAGGGACTACAAGACCTCTGGAAGTAATTTCTAGGCCTAGGTACTCCTTAGAGCATTGGATTGACAAGACTACCAGTCTGACTTAATAGATGAGGTATCTATTGGAAAAGCCCCTGAGATTCAGTATACTGGGAACATATTCAAGGGAGGTTTAATTTATCTGCATTTTTCTTAGACCCATACTGACTGCTTTCAGAGACAGAAGACTGCATTTGGATGGAACTTTGCTTTCAGTAAAATAAAGCAAAAAACCATTTATTTCAGTAAATTTATGCTGCTTCAAACCTGGCAAGACATCTAGAAAGTCTCCCTATCTTTTTGTCAAACTATTTTAGGGATCAGAAGTTTAGCTTTTCACCTGAAGCAAGGTAAATACCTATGTGAACATCTCAGACTGCAGCCAATGCCAAACAAAGAAAATCACCTTAAAACTCTTTCACTATGAGCCAAGTTACTGTAAGTCACTTTCCAGTGATTGAAAGCAATTGCACAGTTTGGGGCTCAGCTGTCTGGTGAGCAAATGGACAAGAACTTGGCCCATGGATTTGATCCTGAGATGTTAAATGTTAAGTGCTGTACTAGAAATCTATATCAAGTGCTTTGGACATCCACTCATTGCTTCATTCTGGTGACAGTTTGTTGTATTTTTAAAGCTGTTTCTTGCAAAAAAAAAAAAAGCCATGTATGTAACTTACTAGGGTACTCTTTCAAACAAGGCTTGAAATAATGTGTGTGTGTCTATATATATATATATATATATATATATATATATAAAACCATTTGCTCAGTTTACTGGCCTGAGATACTAAACCAATGAAGCAATTCTTTGAATAAATATAATTTGTCTTTAAAGTAAAACAAGCACGCTTAGTTTAATTTTTCCAAGGCACAAAAAACCAGCTAAAACATGGAAATAACTTGAAAGTTTACAGGGACTAAGAACCCAGCTCATGCATGCACTTTTGAAGCCATTCCCTAAAATCAATATTAAGAGAAATTCAAGTAGCATAGGAAGGCATTTGAAAGGACAAGGAAGGCACACACACACAATTATGTTGGTGCTTCTGTATTAATCTCCCAGTATTTAATTTTTCATTCCGGGGAAGAGGGAGGAGATAAAGGAGGAGAGAGAATAATAGTTATGATATAGACCAAATAAAACTGACAACTAGGAAGATCACAGAGAGAAATGTGTGTTTTCTTTACATTTTATTTTCAGCCTTGATTATAACCATATCACAGTCTTGAGCTTCAGCTTATCTCAGCCTTTATTCCTGACATAAATAAATTCAGTTCACCTCATAGAGATAACAGGCTCACCCAAACTGTCAAGATAGCTAGAAACCTGCCTGCAGATTTCATATCATTCATCATTACAGAGCTCTTTGTGATGATGCCAAAACTAACAGTCTGATATCTTTTGGAAAAAAAAAAAAAAAGTTTTCCAAAACCTGTTATCGTTGCCAATTTTATTAATTAGTCTTTGTCTGGTACAAAACTGAAATATACTCAGTAAAAAAATGTTTGAGTATTTAATTTGATTTCTGATATTCCTTAAGGAATGAGAAAGTCTTTTCAAGGAGCAGATCATAGCAGATCTAACTTGATTAAAGTCTTTCTCTTTTTGAAGAACTACAAATTACTCAGTGCTGTACAGCCTGTGTCCAAAGGACTAGTACTCAGAGTCTTGTTCACAAGAGTAGACTTATCCGTCTCCAAAGGTTAGTTCCATCTCCTTTTACTATGCATTGATTTCCTATATTTGTGATTTCTTCAGCCTCTGGTAATTCTTCCCTTTTTCCTTATTCATTTCATTTGTTACCAGTATATTCCAATACGTGGTTTTCTGGTGGATTTACAGGAATTCTGCAGCAATACCTGTGAACCTTGTGGAATGGTTGTTCAATAGCAGACTGACCTTAGCGGGGCACTGACCTGCCATAGAAGTCAGAGCAGGAAAATAAACAAACCACTCTTCTCCCAGAATTAACTGTCTGGGAGAAGAGGCATTTCCAGGCTGCTCTGATACACGAATGAGTCTGCACTTCAGCACAGACACAACTCATACTCAGGAGCTTCCCATTAGACTCTGGACTGCCCTGGAAATAACACACTTTGATTTAGCATGGACTCTAACGGGAAAGGTCAACAGTTTTAATTAAAATAAACTGTCGACACTCTTATCCTCTGTCTGTCTCCAGAACTATCTGATTAGCATCTATTTTTTACAGAAATAAAAAGGTACTTTCTGATCTCCTGTATATGGTAAGAAGTTTTCCATGATGACTTTTAATAAGGTATCACTAGAGGACGTTAGGGAAATTTGAAAAATGGGCTCCTTAAAGACTTTCCCATCTGGGTAATTTCCACTTAGCAAAAGAGAATGAGGAGGTAGGTTGTGCATTTCATGGGAATTCTCAGTGATGGGAACCCATCTTCTGCTTGCAAATGACAGCTTTGGAGGCTCATATATGTCTAAATATGACCTGAGCTGGATTCAGAGTGCCAGAAACCACAAATAATACTGGTTTAACAATCGGATCCAAGAGAGTGAAAAATTTAAATGCTATAGGATCTTTTCCGGGAAAGTTAGAAATCAGTGAAAATCTCCAAAGAAGATCGGATGTGAAGATAAGAAAGGGCCATTCTTGGTCATACAGTCAATGAACCAAAGAATCCCATTTTAAGCTTTCTGCTACAATGTGGTATTCTAGACACAAAAATGAGTTTGCCCATATAGCGACTGGGAATAAGTATCATTTTCCAGGGAAAGTTCTCACTCTTAGGTTAGAGCTTTAGGTGTCTGCATGGGGAGATAATCTTATATATTCCTCCTCTGCCCTGGAGGGAGAAAATATCAATCATATACAGTATACTTGCTGGCAGTCAGATTGAGTTGGTGCTTTAAACTGTCCCAGTATACCTTGTCTGTGCTCTTCCCCACCTCAACTATTCTTTCTTTCTTCCCTTCTGCATTTTGACTCAGTTCACTAAGGATACCAGTTTAAATCTTCCAGATTAAAACAGATGGTTGTAGGTCTAATTTTTCACAGATGAGTGAATTAGTCACTCCATTAACTGTGACTTTATGTATTATGCTCATATAACACAGAAAGTTTAAACATTATAATTATTTCAATAACAGAATCCCACTTTTAAGTATAAGAGATACTATATTAAAAGCCTAGATGCTGATTGTTTTTAAACTTTACCTTGTAACATCTAATTCTCTACATTTTTTCTCTTTTTTTTTTTTTTTGTTGATTTTCCCATTTCTTACAATTGTCTTCTCTCTTAGCTTCTTCTCTCTTATTTTTCCATTCTTTCCTAAACAATTACACTAACTTATGTTTTCCCTTTGAAATTGTTGCAACAGCTTCAGAGCAGAATCTGGAGGTTTTGGCACTACCACAATATATGTATACTACACAAAAGAGTAGAAGTAATAACAGTAAAAGGAATTGTCACTCAGAACTGACACATCCATGAATACAACTTTATCCTTGGTTGCTTTAGGAAAACAGTCGATTCCTATCAGTGTACCACATATTTTCAGAGTTGTACTCACCTCCAGTCAACATGAGAGCACATTTACACATGCAGTTGTCATTGTCAGCATCTTTTGTACTGAATTCAGCACCATGTAAGATCAGGCTGCTCTGTTTTCCAGCAGTTCCACTGTGACCTTTCAAATAAAGTCTGAAACAGCAAGAGGAACAGTCAGTGTCACCAAAGTAAAAAAGAAAGATAAGAGATACAGATCTTTTTCCACATCACGTGGATTCCACTTCAGAAATCTCATGTGTTTTGGCTCAGTCTCTTTGTTGTTTCAGGTGTAAAATGGGGGCAATCAGGAATCTTTAATTTATCTGTAGTAGCACATTGTCCTTGTCCCAGAGCAGAACTGAGCTCAAGGAATCTGAACTGGAAAATGCAGCAAAGGAGAGGAATTGAGAGACAGAGGAGTGAGTAGAAATGCCCAGAGATCTGGAATACATTGACAGAATAATTGAATACTTGAGAAGCTGGTCTCTTTACTGTGGCACAGAAACAGCACTCCCAGTTAACAGCAGTTCTGTTATTAATCCTTGGGCTCAAAAAAGGATTTTAGCAGTCTCAGAATTTTTAATTCCACCATTTACAGAATAAGCCAGGAATCCAGTTCTGCCAAAGCTGTCTCTGAGTGATGAATGGAGAATAACTTAAAGTTCAAGCCACAAAAGTCTTCATAATTTGTAATGTTAAATATCCCATTTCTTAAGGAGGTTTGGCAACAAGTTGAAACCACAACCATGAGCTAGGAGCTCAAGCTCAGGTGCCAGCAGCCAAATGTGAAGGGAGAAGGGAGGAGCGGAGAGAAGAGAAAGGGAGGGGAGAGGAGGAAAGGTAAAAGACTATGGTTTCCCCTGCCTCTACTTAAGCAGCTCCATGAAACAGACATCACTGGAAAATGGATGCTCACAGAAAAAGCCTATTTCCAGTAGATAGCTACCTGCATCAGATATGTGATCAGTATGTTCTCGGGTTTTTTTCATAAAACATTACTGGAGGAGGAAGATATCCTTTGCCGTAATAGCTTCAAATACAGGAAGGAAGAGACAGGATCTCAGTGAAGAAATATGAAGCCATAATCCTTATATCTCTGGAGCAAGCCATAGCCACTGGAGCAAACATGAGGTGAAGATACACCCCTCACCTGTCTCACTGAACCTCTACAGGCAGGAATAAATGAGCCCCATAAGTAACCAAGAATGTGATTTTGTATACAGTGGGATAGATTTCTTCTCTGAAGAGAAGGTGAGAAGCATCAGTTCTGTTTCTTCTAGTTATTGAAAAGGGACAAATATATCTTTTAAATATTACATGCAAGAGGAGTAAGGAGTCATGAGAACAGAAACAGGACTTAAACATGTAAAGCAGGAGAGATGTCTGCTTCTCTCTGTGATTTACAGCTGGCGTGCTATTCTAGAAAATGCTTTCCCAACTTCTCCCGCAGTGAACAAGGAGAGCAGTTGTGAGTCACTGACTGATGCTATCTCTCTGTTGTTGCGTTTTTATCCAAATACTTCGTATGACTAAAACCGTAAATGACTTTACCAGAGTTTCATTCATCCATTTGTTTAGATGGAACAGACACTTTGCTGCAAAGTGGTTGGAATATTAACAGCAGAAGTAGAGAATATCCCTAACCCCTTTTAGCCTGCAGTTGTAGTTAAGTCATTGACATTTTTCTGAGACAAGAAGGAGTCTGTTCCTCAGACTCTCCCCTAGACAGGTTTAAATAAAACCCAGTTCTCCCACAGAATTTTGGGACTGGAATTCTGCTCTTGAGAGCAAAGGCATCATATGATGGCTTTCCTTAATTGAGTGCATGGCTCCTGGCTTTTGTTGGTTTAGTTTTGTTTTGGTTTGGCTTTTTTTGTCTCACGTGCATCTGTGGGTGGATATAAGATCCAAACAAAGCCAACTGGATTAAACCTGTTATGGAAACTCAGAAAAGTCTTTTCTGTATATCCAGTGAGGTTATTGAGTCCTCTCAAAACATGAAGACACAGAACCAGCACTTGGTATCCTAGAGAGTCTAAGATTAACACTTGCAGACTGACTTTAACTTCACTTAATTTTTTGCAAATTTCTTCTTATGTGTCCTTTCTCCATCTTTAAAAATGGAGACAGTAGATGATAAACATGAACATTTTAAAATAAAAAATATTAAGAAAAGGGCTATCCTTCTAAAGTAGTTACACTACCTATCTTAATTTGATTTTAATTTTGAATATTACCTGAGTGAGACTGATGATTACATATGTACCTTTGGACTTAATCCTTAGAGAAAATTTTGTATATAGATAACTACACACACATAAAAATATAACATTTTTTTGATTAAATACAAGTACCATGCATTGTCAAATACCTTTGGATAGCACCAAAATAGATAGGACAAAGCATGAGTCTCAATAAAAGACTTAGAAAGTTCTTAGTATTTCAACAAGGAACAACCAAGGAAAAGGAAGATCATTACCCAGTCAAAGTGGAAATTAACCTGTAATGACCATGTTACTCTAGATGCTTGACTAAGACAAAATTAATCTGTCTTTTATTTTATACAAGTAAAAGGCTGGAACTGGTCCCATCTTCATCCATTGGACTTTGGCCTTGTTTTGCAAGTTGTGCCTATTTTTTGCACAACAAAATAAACTTCCCTGATGTTGTGTTGATAGAAAAATTACTCTGCCACATGGTATCTATAATCTGATTTGAAATGGCCATATAAACTCATTATATTTGCAACACTTCCAGCTTCCTCTTATCTATCTCTGCAGGCTAAAATATCCTCTCTCCCACCTGCTCATTCCATATGGCAGAAGAGAAGCCCAAATTCTGATTCCTCCTCAAAGCAGGGCTTGTTAATTTTGACGGAAAGGGTCATGGAATAAAATGGATGTATGCGTATCAGAATCCTATGCCCAGAATTTCCTTTTCTGAGCCCTCTCCTCACTGAGTTTCCATTTTTTCTTATCTTCAGTAGGAATGGAGGGCACCTACGTCACAGCCCTGCTTCTAACCTACTGGTCAGTGCCTACACCTGGTGTGTGGGAATACTTCTACACAGATAAGTGTGGACAAATATAAACTCACACTGACTGTCCTCTGTGTTAGAATTTTGAAAGGCACCTTTGTTTTTAAAACCTATGTGACTGCCATTGTTTTGTCCTCTAGTTTGGAAATTTTTGAGGTTGAGGAAGGATTTAACTTGTATCTTTCATCTGGTTCACGCTTGCCTTTAAACTTTAGATAGATTCAATTTTTGAAATGAAACCCACTCCTAAAGATGCTGAATTTGGTAGTTTTATGAACTACTGGGTTAGTTGAATAATTCCATTTATAATGAAATTTAAATTTAGGAGATTAAGTCCCTCTGTAAACTAAAGTCCACTGGACTGCAACCATTTAGGAGTACCTAGGATGACATTATCCTCAGGATACTCTTAATTCTAGACATTAATTGTAATATTAAGTAAGAAACAAAAGAAAACACAAGACCTAAAACACCCTCAAAAGCAGATATCAGCTTCATTAAAAGTTCAGATTTTGTTGTGATTTTTTTTCTCAAAAAGTCTTTGATTAATTATTTAGGAATCAAAAATCCTTTTTATCAATTAATAAACAAAATGTCTACATGAAATATCATTAACTCCTTATAAAGTTTCCCAATTAGCCTTTTCCTGAACATATTGCAAAATCGCAAGAAATATCCGAATAGCTGTCCATGAATAACAAAAGCACCTCTGTAACAAAGATATATTCCAAATACTTAATGATAGATAATGTGTTGTGAACAGGAGAAAAATGTCTAAATAATCACTCTAGAGAAATACTGCTGTTGCTGAGGTTGAAATTAAAATGTGTGCCAAAATCCTGTTAAACATGGAACTAAATATAACGTGATAACTCATTGGGAATCCTAACCCTGGCATTCAACTTTTTCATCACTTAATACTCCCACTAAAAGACAAAGGAAAACATTCCTTACATTTGGTAATTTTTAAAATCAGTGGAAAAACCATCTCTCGTGGGAGATAGAGCATGAGCCATCTGTGGTGAACTGGGAAGTCCCTGTGAGTTTGAACCGTGCTCAATTGTAGAGTAGAAGGCATCATAGTTGGTGCTTTTGTCCAGATTACAGCGAGATTGCCCAGGCACCCATTTGGATCTTTTTTTCTTTGTTAAGAAATAAAACTTCTTCTTAAACATAACTTTTTTTTTTTCTTTTTTTTTTTCTGATAGGAGAGTGAAATATTTAGATTTCATTAGGGAAGTGCATTACTTTCCTTATGAAAACAAACGAAATTGAATCAACCCCCAATTTTTTTATCATAACTCAGGATTAACTAACAAACAAGAATGTGACACCAGGTAAGGTAAATAATCATTAGAGGCAAATTAAAAGTCATTCTAAAAGAAAGGAAAATATTTTGGAGAAATTGAAGAAAATAGATATGGTGGAAGATGACAAAAACTTAGTCACCACTACTCACAAAATTTTGAACAGTTTCTAGCTTATTTAACTGTTTTGCAAGAAAAATTTAACACCTTTATCACTTCCTGTCTTTGAATGAATGACTGATGCTAACAGTACCAAAGAGAAAAAGCAAGAGAATGTCACAGTTGGTGTCTGACTGGAGAAAGACAGCAATATCAACCAGAAAAACATAACAAAATTAACTTTTCCTACTCCTATCTTTAGCCTAGATTTGAGAAACAGTGTACATGGTAAATTCATGGACTCTTTATTTAAATTTATTGTATTCTTAATAGAGTTTTAACTGCAAACAGTAGTTCTGCAAACTGTTGAAAACCTGAATAATGCAGTAAGTAGCTCTGACAACTTGAACAGATTTTAATTTGGTTCTTAATATTCTTGCTGCCTGCACATGAAAATAATATCCTCCCACATTTCCTTTAGAAAACTGTATGACAAAATGACCTCTGTATTTCTCCTCTGCTGCTCTGTAGCAATGACTCAGTGCTGTAATTATTGTCTGACATTACTGCAGCTCCTTGCCCATTCTCCTGTTAAGACAAGTGAAATGTGCCAGCCAAGAAAATATTAATTCAATATATCCAGAGTAAGAACACATATCTTCCAATTTTAAAGAAAAAAAATGTTAATATAAAATACAGCAATAAACAGATATGATCACGTTTTCTTTAGAATTGATTCAGCGCAGCCCGTCTATGGGACAACAAATGCTATATGGTAGACAGATCCTTCCCTGGGACTGCACACAGCTAACAGAAAAACATGTTTTTTCTCCAAGAGCTCATGCTAATTTCAGCTTGTGTTTGAACTGTACACCTGACAGGTCAAAGAAGAAAAATATGTTTATTTTTGGACAGAGAACAAGCAAAAAAAACCCAGCCATGAATAAGAAACACATCTACACATAACAGCCAGATATACAATAGTCTAGTGAACCTTGACTAAAGCACTATACTGATTGGTAACAGGTATATACTGAGTAGGGATAATTAAAAGACATCAGGATTTACTGTCAGAGGAATTTTTCCTACCGTAAGACAAATAGCCTCTCATCATGCTGTATGCAGACAAATGGTGCTTTGTCACAGTTTACAAAAACTACTTAAAAATATGTTTGTTCTGGACAGTGTACAAGCAAACATATGCTTCTACTACTTGAAATACGTGCTACAGAAGCCACAGAAACAGTCACTGTGGCAGTGTGAGCTGCTAGGTTTGCAGCTGATGTCAGTAACATAGTGGTGATGGAGAGGAAACATACGGTAAAACTGGATTTTGCTGGTAACAGGGACAGAAACATATTTAAGGCTACTATCACAATGATGTGTTGAACAGAAATAATTCCCTCTACTCTAATCTGTCACTAAACACAGCACAGAACAGATACATTAATCTGCTACTACCATTTTCTGTTAATACTATTTTTCAACACAATACTTATTAAAACAACATCACCCAACAATGTTTTCTCTCATGGAAATCTGAAATGAAACCTTTCAGTTATTAATTACTTTTTTTTATTAAAGGAAAGTTAAAATCTTACTACAGAAAAACAAAAAAAACCCCTCTCTCACCAGATATATAAATGCTGAGATTTCCTGTTGTTACAGAAACTACCACTTTTGTCCTGATTCATTCCTCTATAAACCATATGTTAATTTAGAAATTATGGGGGCTGAGTTAATTTCAAGCTTGAAATAACTAGAGATGATCAATATTTTAGACAGACATATAAACACTGAGCATATCCTAAGTGATAATGCAAATTGTTTTGATATCACTGAAGATGGATGAGCTTCTTAAAAGATAAAATACAAAATTAGAATTTATCTGAACTTTTGCCCAGGACACAGACAAAGCCAAGGTTAGAGAAATCTGGTTAACTTAAAATGCAACCTAAAATGAAAAAGTATTTTTCTCCCTACTAAAATACACTTCCTGAATTTGGCTGAAGCCAACAGCAGAAATGTCAAAATTGATTCTTAAGGGATTTTTCAGCACAGAACTACAAGGACTCTCCAGAAAAACTCATACTTTAAAAGTTTTTAAGGCTTATACAAGTAATCAGACCTTCTGCTGCTTATCTTTGTGGAATTGCTGAACTTTGTGATGTTTGTATATCTTTATTTAAGGATCTGTTTTACAGACATTGAAGCTAGTGGAAAAGTTCAGTGAACATTGGTTGGAAATTTGATTTATCTTTAAATTGATTAATCTTCTTTGAAAATCCAGTAAAAGAGACCCACACAACTCCAGTGAAATTTAACTTAATACTTCTTCCAAAATCTGCTTGGAAGTTCCAAAAGTCTCATAAATATAGTTTGCTGAAATCCATGCAGATATATTGTAATAGTGGATTTCATAAATCCATGCTTTAGTTGTACTGAGGGTGACATTAATTACCCACTGTCATCCGCATAGGTTATACATTATCCTAATTAACTGTTTTAGATAAAATGGAAATGGAAAACTTCATGTATCAGCATGCTGTTTGTGCTGACTTTTATCCTGATGGCTACTGTAGAGATACTGGATTTTTGTTACCACAGAGTGTCATTGAAAAATATCATTTACAAGCGACAGTGAAATATTTATCACATGGTTCATTTAATTGAAAGTAATTAATCATAAGTAAAAGTTACAAATATCATAGATGGACTTTAGCTAAAAATTTATATAAATCTTACTGGTACAAGTTGGTGTTTGGAAATTAATGTGTCTAAAGGGTATATAGCCAATGTGGTTTGGGGGAGGAATGTCAGGGGTTTGACTTGGATTTCTTGTGGGGTGTTTGGTTGCTTTTTTTATTTCTTTGTAAAGAGTGTGCTGGAATCATAACTGAAATTAGTTATAGTTGAGCTCTAAGAAGGTTAAGTACCACAAGTCCATCTTTATTGCTGAATTACATTAATTAAAACTTCAATATGTTGCATGTTACTGTTTTCAATTAGAAGAATAAATCTGTGATGACATTTAAATGTTTTCTTTTCCATTTACAAAGATATGAAAGAGTATGTATATATGTACATGTCTAGTTCTTGAGGTTCCATAGGTTTTATATTTATCTTATCTTACTATATTTTATTTTTTAAATTAATAAACAATATAAATAACTTTCAAAGTTAACATAGTTTTTCATTTCATCTGGGTACTGGACCCTCACTGTTTTCTTAATTGTGGAGGTTCAGTCAAACGTTTCTACAATTCTGCAGAGAACTGAAGTCTATCTGAAACAACTCACTATTCCAAGGACTCAAAGTACATTTCAGGGAAGAAACTGATGTGATAGTTTAATTGATATTGTCCCCCCCTTAATTTTAGACTATTTCCCTATAGTTCCATGGTCATGATAACATCTCAGGTCACAGATCAGGCAGTGAGATAACTAAGCCTTAAGCACTCCTGTCTGGCAGGAGAAACAGATGAAGAGTAGCATATAATGCCACAAAATATTTTCTGAGACTGAGGGATAAGAACTAGATAATTGAAGGTCAGAAAAGTAAGAGCAAA
The DNA here is from genome assembly GCF_003031625.1 of Empidonax traillii. Lineage (NCBI taxonomy): Eukaryota > Metazoa > Chordata > Aves > Passeriformes > Tyrannidae > Empidonax > Empidonax traillii. Next base: position 632,112 of record NW_020955759.1, on the reverse strand, counting down.
ACTAGGGAAAGGCACTGAGATGATGTCTTTAGATTCCAAAGACTTTGCATAAACCAAAATGAATATCTTTGAAATAATCAAAAATGTCACTGACATTGAATTATCTCCTATAAGGAGTCAGCTCTTCTGACACTTAATGGAAATACTTACACTTCTACACAGTGAAAGTAAGATGTCATCATTCTGTACAAGAATCATGCCTGCTTCACACAGGCTTTTATTGCCTGAAGTTGTGTGTACAACCTAAAGCTGTTGTCTAAAAGAGCACTGAGAGGTGCACTACCTGAAAGAATCACTGGCTTGAAATAGGAGCACTGACCTTTATTTTTATCCAGTTGAATGCTGAATATGGTGTAACATGTATTTACCATTAAGGAATTATCTAAATACTGAGTTGGACAAAATATCTAGATTACATGACATTTCTCCTCATGTTTCCACTGTCACAATAGTTAATTGAAACTGTGTAAGGCATCTTTCAAATATCATAGACTTATAGAAAAGTTTAGCTTGGAAAAGACCTTTAAGATAATCAAGCTCAATCAGTAACCCACCATTACCAGGTCTACCACTAAACCATGTTCCTAAGCACCACATCTAAACATTTTATAAATATCTCCAGGGATGACAACTCAACCAGTTCCCTGGGCAGCCAGTTCCAAGGCTTGACAACCCTTTCCATGAAGAAATTATTCATAATATCTAATCTAAAACTCCCCTGGAGCAGCTTGTGACCATTTCATCTTGTCTCTTGTTATCAGGGAGAAGAGACCAATCCCCATCTGGCTACATCCTCCTTTCAGGTAGTTGTGGAGAGTAGCAAGGTCTCCCCTGAGCCTCATTTTCTCCAGGCTAAACAACTCCAGCTGCCCCAGCCACGCCCCATGAAACTTGTGCTCGAGACCCTCCAGCAGCTTCACTGCCATTCATTGGACATGTTGTAACAACCTATGGGGGTTTTGTTGGTTTGTTTTTTTTTTTTGTGTGTGTATGTCCTTTTTAAGAGTTTGAACATGAGGAAATGAATCATTATTGATAAAAGTGGAAATAGCCTGCAATTAATATTTCATCAATTTAGCTTGATTATTTACACTTTATTCCTTGCTAGCAGTGCAATCTTCTTTTACAATTGTGCTCCTTTGGGCATTTGCAGATTCTGGTTTTGAATTTTTTCCAGTGTTAATGACCTAATGACCCTATCAAATCATACTACAATATTGTTATAATGCGGATGGAATGGAATAGGTTTGCAGATGCCAACAGATTACAATTTAAAGAAATAGCTTAATGAATAACACATTAAAATAAATATTTTGGGTTCTGCATTAGATTTTCAAGATTTATGTTGGGATTCATGTCAAGAGATGTGTACTTCCTGCTGCATGACTCCTAGAGGAAAATACAGGGATGTTTTGGGGCATATTATTTTCAAAGCAAAACATTAATCAGGATTTTCATTCACTTACCTATGTTGGAACCTGTTTAATCCTGATGAATAAGACAATTCACATTATGAATTTCTATTAAATAGATTAAAGGGCTTTATCTGGTGGCAGTGTACTCAGACTCATGACATCAGTAAACAGCAAGGGATGTTGAAGAATCACTTTGGAGTGGAGATGACAGGAAATGCAATAAATTCCAAATTAGAAACAATATAAGGTGGTATTAATGTCAACATAATTGTTATGACCTCTCTCTGAACCTAATATTTTTAATTTTTTTTTTACAGTTTATTGTCATCTTAAAGAGTGTGCAGTCATAATGAAACAAGAGTGATTTGACCTTCGGTGAGAGCTCTGGTGGCCCTGCCTCAACAAAGTACTTATTATATGCTTAAATTAAAAAAAATTTCCTAAGTACATTGATGAATGAGGGTCTAAGTATGCTTTAAAAAAACTTAAAAAATTGAGGAGGGGAAAGAGAAGAAGAAATAAGCAGGGAAGAGAAAGCCAAGGCTTCTCTTATTCATATTTTATAATTCACACCAGCAATATTATTTTTTTTTTGATCAAAGGTTTAGGATATTGAAAACAGCACGTAGACTAAAAGTACTTATATACACAAGCATGTCCCACCTTCAGTCTGACTAATATGCAACAGGTCTGATTTGATCCCTTCAGCCATTAGTGGTTGTATCATACAACATGCTACATTTATCCTCTGCCCTTTATCTCCATTATCACACAAAGGTTAAGCTTTCATAATAAGGGTAAGTGTCTAGGAAAAGGTAACAAATTTTATAAGTGACTGATGCACAGAGAGTTTCTGTGAAATGTTTATAGCTATTTGAAAAATAAATATTGGCTTCAGTGTTTGCTTGGTTTTCTTAATGCAAAATTAAGTTTAAAAAATGCCAAAATGAGTTATGTGGCACTAAGACCTTGGTAGAAAAATATAAACAGACTATTAAAACATATTTCAACTCCCTTGGCGTCATTTGTGGCCGATAAACAGTCATATATGAGTGAAAGGTTCACTGACTGTCACCCATTTATGATCCAAGTTCTTTGCTGGTGCCACACTGACCAGGCTAACAGGGATCAGCATGTTTTACATGCTTTTTTTCCCCCTAAGAACCCAGGTCATGACCTCACAAGACCTGTGATTCACAATAATGACTTCTTTGGTTCAAATGGCATTAAGATTGGTGCAAAGAGGCTTTACTTCAGTGCAACTGAATTATAATGCTGAATAAAAGGAAACAAAACACAAACAGTGCACATGCACTTAGGTCAAGTGTGGTGAGATGTTCCAGCACAGATTTAAAATTGAAAACACTTCAGCCTCTGGGATCTGATGGAACAGAAAACTAGAAACCAAACTCTGTATGGTACCAGGCACTTGTTTTTTTGGTTTTGTTTGTTTGTTTGTTTGTTTTGTTTTGTTTTGTTTTGTTTTTTGTTTTTTTTTTTCTAATTAGGCTTTCATAGTTATTGAATATCTCCTTCTTGCAGAACTTTCAGACCAACGAAACAACAAAAACTACACTGCACTGGATATTGCAATAATTCTGTGCTCTCATGTTCAAAGTTGTTATCTGTTTGTAGGTTTATGTAAATTACTAGCTTTTTAGACATGGTGTATACCTCTACTTTGTGATCTAACTCATGTACTGCATTGCTGCTGTGAACCAAATAATGAACAATATCACTCTTTATTGATATTAAAGAGAGAGGCAGCAAAATCAAGTATGTTTCCACTTGACAGGAAAAAAAAACAAATAAAAACAAACCACAAGACCAAATCAACAAAAAAATTCTTAAAAACTGATGCAATGAATGACTATGGAAACATCTGGGATGATCCCTTTCCCAAATTCTCTCTAGGCCCCCCTGGTACACTATAGTTTTTGACTCATGAAAGAATTAAACTTATAGAAAATACCACATCACTTTGCTGGTATTATTCTGAAACTATAGTGAAAAAAAGTGTTCTCAGGATCAGGCTCTAGAAACCTTGCCAACAGGGCTGTTAATGATAAAAAGAGGTGAAAAAAGCCCTGGGGCTGGTTGTCTGGGATGCTGGTAACAGACTTCAGAGACTTTTAACCATGTACATACTAGATTAAATAAGTCACTCAGAATTTCTGCATGTGTTTTTCAGGCAGATGAAAGCTTGCTCTGTCAGTACTCTAAGCAGACATGAGCTCATTCTGCCCACACTCCATCCTGGCTGGAAGCTGTACTGTCGCAACAAGAGTGACACTGAACCTACTCAAGGGCAGGATGCTTGGGCTCGATGCCACATTGACAGGTCTACCCAGCTTCTGTTTGGCTCAGAGGGCGGGCAGAGAGTCAAAAGCTGAGGGGGCATAGACAGCACACATTTCTTTGTTATGACTTGAATTTGGATCCTGAAAATGTATTCTGCTTTCCAAGTTTTACAAATAATAGCGAGGAGAAAGATACAATCAGGGAATCTGCATTAAAGAAACTATTCCAATGCAGAAATATTTTGTATTTTTAATGAGAAATTTTTTCCTCATTCTGTATTTTATTTTTGCCTTAGCCTTTCAGTTTGCACCCTTAAACTTATAGATGCATTATACTGCAATACAAAATTGTAAGCATATTGATTAGCAAACGTTAATGAAACTCTCACACTATGATGCTGTATCTATCTGATATCCTTACATATATCCCTTACACTTTGTACACAAATTTTCACTATGCTAACCTACATTCTGATAATTATTACAAGTTGCAGAGAGTTTTAACGCTTGTGTTATACAAGAATTAGGTGAACTTAAACAGTGAAAAATTTACAAGAAAATTATTATAACATTAAACATTAAAACTTAGTTATTATGGGGTTTTTTTTTTATATAGAAGTTGAAGCAAATATCACATCACTTACGTCCCTGTGATAAATAGTCTGAATTTAATGCCATAGGTTCTTGGATATGTCTGAATATTCTACACATAATAATTTTGACCAAAAAAAATTCCTCGAGGGTGGAAAATATCCAGGAGTGTCTCAGTCTCACAAGATCTTTTTATTCAGGAACTCTTTCATGTCAAAGCCCAGTAGTAAAGAAGAAACAATGTTACTGGATTCTATGCTAAATTCTACACTAATACAAACATCAGTAGGTTTAAGCTCTTTACAAATGCTTTGACAGAAGTTAAAGAAACATAGCTCTTCTTGGTAAGGAGAGCTGGTAAAAGTGGGAGCTCTTACCTTGAGACAGTGAAGTCCCTTCACAACAGGATCATATAAATTTCTTAAAAATACTTCTTTGGTATAAAGTATAAAGCAACAGAGGCTTAAAAGAGAGCAACACTAAGCAAGAAGACCAATAATGTAGGTTAAAGATAATAAAAACAAGACGAGAGTAGTCATTTTGAATTGGAGAATGAAAAACTGGCAAATACCTTATTAAAGTCTGTGCTTTCTCTTAGATGCCATATCACACTCTGTCTGCCCCTGTTAGCTGGGGCACAGCTGGTGAAAATTTCCACTGAGCTATAATACGTAACAAGTATGATCACTACCACCTTTCTATTGACAATTTTTCTTCCAATACTTACATACATTAAAGAGTTCTCTTAGGCTTGTGTGCCCTCAGCAAGGATTTCACTATCCTGTTCTTGTTTCAAATGATATTGTTCCCACATAAATCTGCTAATTTTTTTTTTTTTTCTGTAGAGATGCTCACTAGATCGTAAGTTGTTGAGCTACTAGTGACTGATACTCTTCACTTTTCATGTAACAGTTTGTCAATCTGAGTGACTACCTACCATGGAGGGTTTACTGACTCAACACCACAAAACTGCCTTCACAATGCCATAATCAGCAACATTTGTCCTGCTGCAAAAATATTGTTCAGGATTCACTGATCCTCGAAGGGAGTACAAATATAAGTCTGCAGCAGAAAAGAACTCACTGCTTCATAACATATAATTTAATAAAAGCCTAGTTAATTCAAAATGAGACATGGAGCAGGGAGCATAGCCTTAGAAATCCCTCTCCCACCTTGTTGACAATATTCATTCACTGAACAGTGAATTCTTCCTTTCACAGTAACAGTATCAGAGCTTCATTGACCAGCCTGTTTCTCTGCAGCATGGATTGCTGCTTTCTCCTGGGAGGCAACGACTGTGGTCTGGATACCTTCTGGCAAATGAATGCATTAACCCAGAGTCTTTAATTTCTTTTCCAAGTAAGACAAGACATTGTCTCCTACCTTCAGGCTGTGAGCTGTGAATTGTCAGTGGATATAAATGGATGCCTTGCTATTTTCAGAATTTCCTAATGGTTAACTCTAGGCAGCTCTCTGCTCTGCATGTTGCCTGATTTGGCTTCTGTCTAAGGAGCTTATCTCTCTCCAGGCATGCACAGAGAATCTAGTGTCTCAGATAGGGTTCTGCAGTCTGTTCCTAGGGTTCAATAGCTTTAATGTTAGCACTGAAAATCTTTATCTTACCTACCTGTAGGAAAACAAGTCTGCCTTGTGATTAATCACTTCAATTCATTAAATCCAGGTTGATGCTTAAGACTAGAAAATTGTTACAAAATATCTTTTTCTTTGCCTCAAGTAATCAGTAGCTTAAACTGATGTTTATTTTATTGTAGATAAGATTTATGGGAAATTAGGATACTTTTGTTCTTGCTCATATATTTTGCTTTTCTTAAAAAATGAATCTAGGAGTCTGGAGGAGGAGATAATGACATGCTCACTATGTTCTATAGTGATAGCTGTAGTGGAATATATTGGAAAACAAGCTTCTCTCCAGATATGTGTATGAAAAGCCCTAAAATGCCAAAGGAAAGAAAAGTTTCTAGAAACTTAAAAGCATAATCAAATTTAATTATTTAAAGTTTCTGAGCAATAGCCTAAAAAAAGCTGCAGGAGGGTGTTTTTTTCCAGCACATGAAGCTGAATATATGGAGAAGAATTATGCAGTTTTCATGAAGGAAATACATCAATTTGGAGAAGATAACTGAAAATTAACCAGTTGAGGGAAAATAAAATCAAGACTGAAGACATCAACAATTTGGAGATAGCTTGAAAAAGATCCAATAATGGAAATAGATAACATATATCACCTTTTATTGATGAATAAGTAGATACACAAAAATGGTTAGGCCATTGTTACAGCAGATAAATTTTCAATGTGACCTATACTAGAGGTTTTGCCTTTGAAAAGAAGGCTGCTGTACAAACAACTCTATACACCTTGTAAAGATTTTATATGAGTTAATTTCCCTCCACATCTTAGATACTGAAAAGTTAAGGAGTTCAGCATTATTTGTGACTAAAATAAAACATTTTAAAGTAGATATTTTCTGATAAATTGCATTTTTTCTGGGCTGACCTTGTATATATGAATCCTTTACAGTATTCAGTATCATAACATACAATCATAGAGTGATAGCACCACAGAAGTTTGTATTAGAAAGGATCTTTAAAGGTCATCTAGTCCAAGCCCCTCATAGTGAGTAGGGACATCTTCAACCAGATCAGGTTGCTCAGAGCCCCGTTCTACCTGACCCTGAACATTTCTAGGGATGCGGCATCAACAACCATTTTGTTCTGGTATTTCACCACCCTCACTGTACAAAATTTCTTCCTTATATCTAGCCTAAATCTACCCTCTTTTATTTTAAAACCAGTGTCTCTTGTCCTATAACAGCATGCCCTACTAAGAACTCTGTCCCTGTTTTTCTCAAGTACTGAAAGGTTCTCTAAGATCTCCCTCGAGCCTTGTCTTCTCTAGGCTGAACAATCCCAACTACCTCAGCCTTGCTTTCATGGAAGAGGGGTTTCAGACTGTGATTTTCTTGATGGCCTTCCTCTGGACTTACTCTAACAGGTCCATGTTTTTCCTGTGCTGAGGAACCCCTAACTGGATGCAACACTCCAGGTGGCACCTCACAAGAACAGATCAGAGGAGCAGAATTACCTTCCTCTACAACAATCACAAGGTTCACTTTGTTGCCTCATTCTCTGATTCTTATCCATAAACTTTCAATCTGCTTGTGGCTGTTCTTCAGAAACAACTCTTCACATTTACTGGTGTAGAGGGTAATGTCTCCACACCTCCCTCCTTGCCTGTCCCCTCTGAACAGCCTGTAGTCACTGATAGCCACACTCTAGTCGGGGGATTCATCCCAGCCAGTTTCAGTAATAGCAACTAATTCTTAGCTTTCCAGCAGCACGGTGGCTTCCAACTCCTCCTGTGTGTTGGCCACGCTGTGGGCACTGGTGTAAAGGCACTTCAGCTGGGCTGTCAGCTGTGTTACTTTCTTAGAGGAATACTCCTTGATTCTTCTGAATTCTTCACTGGTGTTTCTCTGTTTTCTATTACCTCAAGAGCCCCTGGCTTCTCTTGTTCAGACTTCAGCTTCTACAGTTTAGCCAGCATGTCTCACTACATTCTCAGTATATCCCATAGCAAAGGAAAAGAAAACCTCTGTTCCTGCTTCAGCACAGTCACGGCTATTGTATATTGAACTATAAATGAATTTCATGTAGTTAGAGGTGGGAAATGATTAGCTGTGGATGGATAGTATATATAGGGATTTATGTGGATTAAGCAAAATTTGTTTTATTCCTAAATTCTATAAGTACATTTACATCAACTTTCAGTCAGAGAAGTCATTATATTTCATTTCTGCTTACATTTGGAGATAGTGCATGGACTGCCAGTGAGTTTTAGTCACTGATATAATATAGCAACACTGGCCTCAATCCAGAAAGACCACTGGTTAATGGGCATCGAATTGAATCCCTGCACTTCTAGTAGTTAGACTTCATAGAATATTATTGGGCTGATAATGTTGTTAAATAAAATAATCTAAGCCAGATATTTATATATACAGGGAAATACTAAATCTTTTCTTCCATATTATCCATTTTTTACCTTTGGTATAAAATATATGAAGTATATTTTCAAATCATAGAAAGTATGCATACCAGAGATATCATTCTGCCTCTGAATAGGATTGTTCATAAATATTTCCTCTGAAAGAGACTTCCAAATTGAATTTCAAACTTCCAAAGAAAAGTGAATTACTCTGGGCTTAAATTTTTTCACCATGTCTATTTTTTGACTTATTCTGTAATTTTCATATTTGGCGGGAAAAGTACTGGGGTCTGGGCACAGGACTGGGTCTCAAGAGGATGTGTGTTTATTATTTTTGCTTTTTCACAGATTTCCTATGTGTTCTCCAGTGTACTTTTTCTTCCTCATTTGAGAATAAATCCTCTGAAGGCTTACTGTGGTACAAACAACACAGAAGAAGCTAAGCAGATGGTTCAAAAAACTTACAAGTCAGCATGATTCCCTGTTTTACCTAAAAAACTTATTTGCAACAAATACATCACTGAAAAGCCTGGTTAATAAAGAACCACACCAAAATGTAAAAATGAGATACTGTACACTGAGGAAGTGACAATGGCCTGTTTATGTCCTGCTTCTGAAACAGAAATACTATGTGGAATAAATTTTTTAATTAAAGATACATAAAAACAGCTGTCGCCATAAAAGTTGTACTCACAAATAATACTTACTTTACTATCTTCTAGAGCATTTTCATCAGTACAATTTAAAAGACTGAATGAACAAATTTTTTTTTTCTACTTTACAGAAATATGTGAGAATCTTTTGCAATAAATTCCATCATTAGTTCAATAATAGTGATCAAATAACTCAATAGCCTCCAACTTAAAAACAAATCAAAGATTAACATTACATCAAGGCTTCTGATACCAGCTTACCTACCTAATTGCCTAAGAAAAAAGAGAGAAATAATACTATTGCTGAAACTAAAAATACAAACTTTTAATCAAACAAGACCTTAAAGTCCATCACTATACTCAGTGAACTAAATATTCTCTGCTACCAGATCCCGTAAAATTTAATGACTGTTAGTTTACATTGAACAACTGATTTGGTTTTCCAAAGCAAAGCCTGAAGAGCCATAGCATACACCTGATTCTTTTCTACATGACTATTATTCTCCTGTCAACTTGTCTCTTGAGTGTTCTGCTAATAATGTATCTACAAATAGCTCAGCCAATTAAAAATTGTAATTCCCCCGTTCTCCATCCCATCCTTTGCTTGGAAATGTTTCACCTGTATTATGAGTAGCAAAACCAGATGCATGTGCAGGCTGAAATTACTAGTGTTGAAAATTCAGCATCAGTAGATCTGTTTTCGTTAACTAATATGTTGGATTATGAACTGCGGTGCCTGAAATCCCAACGCATAGTTAATCTTCGTGTTTAATTCTCCAGGGTCTGAGGACACAGGTCAGAGCATCAGTGTGTCATAGCTGTATAGCTCCTGAAAACATCAATGTCAACAGACTACCAAGAGCGGGCTAGGCAGAGTCTACACAGGAAAAGAGGGGAGGTTGTGAGTCTTCTAGCATTCTCTTTCAACTCATGTTTTTATAGTTTTATGAATAATTCTTAATTAAATTAAGAAACACTTCACTAAATGGGAGATCTGCAAGACCTGACTCTTCTTTCTCTATGTAGATTTTACTTGTCCCACTGTAAGACTGCAAAGAGATTGAAAGATCTTTTCATCATATTTACAGACAACCTCCGTGTAATCGTCCTGTGAAAATAAGAAAACTAAGGATGTTCTAAAAGAAATTAATCATTTAGATTCTGTTATTGAAGCTTTCACATGTGGTGAAACATTGATTTTCCTGTTCAGTTATCATTTATCATTATACATTTACTGCTTAAGTATTCACCTTCTCAACCTAACCTTCCTCCCAGTCATCATCTGGGATAAATAGATTTTATTCTGCATTCCCAGCAAACCTTCTGGAGCTGTCTCATTTAGAAAGAGAAAATTTAAACTTACATATGTTCAGCATTACTCTTTTTAATCACAGATTCTGTAGGCTAATAAAAAGTAGTAAAGAGAATACAAACAGCCCAGAGAAAAAACAGAACCCTTCTGAAATCACCAATTGGGAGTTATCCAGACTGAATCAAACTTTGTGTAAGGTTGGGGCTGGGTTTTGGAAAAACAGTATGAAAATGATTTTCCATATTTTCTCAAGCAAATTTTATCACTTCATGTTTGTAGGTTTTTTTGGTTGTTGGTGTTTTTTTTTCTTTTAATTTACTATATTCAAATATGAGACCTGGAACCTTATGTTTTTTTTCATGTCTTCCAAATGTACAAGGTACTGCCATAGCATAAATTAAAGATATTCCACTTCTTGAGCTTTTCCTTTTATTTCAGTGTCCTTTCTCCCTTTCAGATCTCATTGATCCACTGTCCAGCTAGCTTAGAAACTTGTCTCTTTACTGGTTATTATTACTTAGTGAACTTATATTATTTGAATCTAAAGTGAGTAGCCAGCCTACAATTACTTATTTTTGCTAACAGAAACAACATTTAATGTGGTTCATTATAAGAAAATCCTAAGAGCTTCCAAAATAGGAAAGCACTGAATTTATTTGGCAAAATTATTTCAAATAACAGCAACTAAAGTTTTGAAAAGGTGTGCAGTTTTGTGTTTGAGGTACTGAAAGCAAACGTGGCAAACGCCCGACAATTGTGAAGAAAAGGCACTCAGAGTAGCAGTTTGGGAACTCTGGTTTTCAACTTCAGAGGAAACATTTAAATCCTTCATGGCAGCTCCTCAGATAAAGGGAAAACAGCATTCTCTGAAGGGTGGCCAGCTGTTTAGGACTCAATAATCAGGTTTTTATTCAGCCAGCCTTCTGGAGTCGCTTCTATCACAGATAGTGATGCTGGCAAGCAAAATAAAGAGTTTTTATATCATAGGATGCATTCTTGTAATAATGGATACTCCTTTCTTTATGTAGGAGCTAAACTCTTACTGATGCTTCTAAATGTACTTTTTTTGCACTTCTACACCACGTAGTACTGCCCCGTGAGAAACTGCAGAGGGGCACTGCTTTGTGTCCCACCTGGGCAGAGCCCTGTCAGCAGAAAGAGCAAATTGCTCTCACTTCCGTTTCTCCGGGGTCTTGGGGGAAGGGATGCAACCAGCATTTCTGAGAATCATGTTACTTGAATTTAAAGATCTGAATACCAACCTAGTTCCACATGCTATGACTTGGATGTTTGGGTTTACAATATATTTGTTTGTCTCCTAAATCTTATGCTAACTAGATGTGCTGTAGTAAATAATTTGGATATGTTTATGGGTTTCATTCCCTTTTTTCTGTGTCGTACTGTCTGTTCAGATGAAACAATGATTAAAAAAAAATTAAATCAGCTACTTAGATCATCCAAACTTCTTGTATCTTCAAGTTGCTTCTTTTTTGTTTGGTTGGGGGTTTTGTTTTGTTTGTTTGTTTTTGTTGTTGTTTATGAATAAGCTGATTTAAGTTTCCTACATTTTTATCTTAAAACAAAATAGGGGAGAAAATATTATTGAAAAAAAGTTTTGCATACTAATCCCTCAAAAGAAGATCCACTATTCTTTTTTTCCTCTTCATTTAGACTCAATTTTTAGTCTGGAAATATCAGATGGTTTAACAGCATTTTTAGTCTTCTATCACAATGTCCATTGTTTCAGTTTAATGCTTCTGAAGTAGAAATCCTTTATGTTGTAATGCAAAATCCAAATATTTTGCTATTCAATTAGTATTCAGTTCTGATTCTAAAAGTTATACAATTTTTAGCAGTTCTACCAGCCAACAGGATCCCTTGTTCTCAGATATGTTAGGTTTTTTCTATCCTTCCATCACTGAGAAAACTTATTTCTATTTTGTTTTTACCCTCTACTCACTTTTGATGAAAATCAGTATCATATTATTGCCCTTTCTCGTATTTAACAAGTGAACAATGAACAATATTTATCACTCAGCAGAGTCAAAAAAATTTCAACAGATTCTTACCTGTAATTCTGTTTTTCATTTCCTATGTGAAATCTGTCATACTGTGAGTATGCCCGGTTTCCTTCCCAGTCCATTAATTCAATTCTTAGAGAATATTGCCTCTGACTTGTTATTGCAAAGATAAATTCATTTCCCAGCCAATGTTCACCTGATGGGCTACCAAAACCCTAGAAAAAAAGTTGGCAAAATAACTAGATGCAATTATTGTAATTGGTAGAACCTTTATACAATAATAAAATGACCAGTATGTTTTACCTACACATTTTAATTACTGTCATAGCTTTCTGTGCTCCAGTTATACTGTCTCTAAAATGACTCTACTAATATGTAACATGTAGGAATGTCATGCAGTTCAACTGATATTTTGGAGGGCAGTTGAGGTTATCAGCTGAAAATAATTTTCCAGTTACATGATACTAATAGTATGATGCTGTATTTGCATACCCTTCAATGTGAATACTGGACATAGTCATATTCTATAATACATTTCATATGGTGTCAAATCTAGTTATTATTAAGACAATCAAGTCAAAACAGAATTCTTCTATACATTATAAAAGATTAAAAAGATATTAAGTGAAAGTTATACACCAAATTCAAGCTATCTGTGGGTGATAGGTCATGTCTTAATCTTTAAAGGACAATGGACAATACTTTTCCTGTCAAGTAAAACTAAAGGAGGGAAGTCTTTAGTTTAAAATTCCCTTCTGTATATAAGACCTGCTGGACAGGTTAGTGCCTGTTCCTATACACTATCCTAAAGCACAGGAGAGGGTACTGTAACTCTATTTTCTAAAAATGAAAAATAACGAACAGTATAATATTTAAGGTACTTAGCTCTCCTCACATTTCATATATTCAGATGATCTTATTTCCAGTTAGGGAAAATGGAAACATGGAAAAATAATAATGAAAGAAAAAATATAATCAATTTTCAAAGTGTATTCCTATATATTTTTCATATATATATATATATATATATTCCTATATATTTTTATGCGTTTCCCAGGTTTTTAAGTTGTTTAAATTATAGTGAATATTTTGCTACATTAAACTTAAAGTTTTATTTAATGCCATTAATTTATTTACTATATATTAGAATTATTTTTCTTCATAAACTATTAGTTCATACCTGAGAACTCCTGGCTCCGTTTCTTATTTTCCTTTTCTTTCTCTTTAAATAGTAAAAATTATTTTAAACCATAATCTTTACTTGAGAAGAACTATTCCAACATGATTGTTCTTATTCATATTTCTTAAGATAGGAAAAATGGAATGAGAAATCTTCCGAGTTGCTTACAATGATGTTCCAGAATGTTTTAGAAGACCTTGTGGAAATTTCAAATCAAATGAAAGATTGGATTATATCCAGATAGTATATGTTTTAAAAGGGTTAAAATAAGGACATTTTCTTGGGACTAAAGGTTAGAGAAAGAGAAATGTGGCTGTGAGACACATTGGCAAGACATTGATCTTCCCTATGTAATATTTCAGTTACTCCTAACATGAGATGAAAACACTGAAAGTAGAACCCTCTCTCTATTTTTTTCATAATTGCATTACTCTAGCTCCAGATCTGATTAGTTGGTTCACTGAGGATGAAATTCTGACTCCCCAGAGGCCATGCACAGTTAATACTCACTTAGACAATCCATAGGTATATTAGCTTCAAACTTCTAAAGAAATTTAATTTAAAAAAATTTAGAAGCTTAGAAGTTTGATTGGACCAAAAAATAAAAAATGGAGGTATTTTTGTTATTGTTGTTGTTCCTCCAAGGAATTACATTAGAAAGTACTTTACTCAGGAGTCATTTTTATTTCCACTGCCCTAGCTAATAACAGTATTTGGTGACTCACTGATACTAGAGGCTGAGAAGACATGCCACGTTTGGCTACTCTGAGCACATTAGTGTATGTTTTGAATAAGCATCTCTGCTTTTTTGGCTCAAAGACCATCAAGTGATCCTCATGGACAAAACATTTAATCTGCAAGAATTGACATTCAGTTATCTGTGGCAAGTCTCAGAGAAGTCTCAAACTGAAATATGGGAGGATACTATTAGTTGGCTTTTTCCTTTACATTATTTCATTATATCACCTTTCTCAACAAGATTATTTCCTACACAAGTCTCTGTAAATACTGGCTGTAGCCAACACTGGTGATATCATGCTTTGAACACATCTGTCTTCCAGTGTGAGCTCCTGCTCCTCAAGCTTTCCCATTATAATGCTTCTGTTATCTTTCACCTAGTGCTTTGATGGCATTCACATGCATATTTGGCTTCACACATTGTTCTTAAAATACAAATGCTGGTTCCTCATCTGTATAAACCCTGTCTACAGCTGACATAACCTTCTGCAGTTATAACTGTTTTCTCTCTGTTCCTTTGATTCTTTATATCTTCTTGCCTTGTCTCTCTACCCTGTGACTGTCACACATGGTGTCTCCTGTTCCAGCATCTTTGGCAGTCATACCACAGCAGTCAGTGGTTTGTCTCTGACATCTTCAGGCACCACTGATCACTGCCACTTGTTTCAGAGGAAGGCAAAATCTGCTCTGCATTGACTACCTAATGGGAAGTTTGTTCCCCTAAAATGCAAAGTAGAAGTGGAACACAGTTGTTCATATATCAGTCAAAGTAGGTTTCTCTTCAGTCTACACGGGTTTTATTCACAAAAGATATATAATTATTATCATCATCATCAGCTGTCTTTCTTTAAATGAAGATTTTCAGGAAATTATCCCTCCCTTTTTCCCAGTGCTGGAAAGCTAAAGGGACTCCCCTTTGAACTGTGGCTTTGTTGAATTATACATGTCTTATCTTATTTGGATTACAGCCTATTCAGCATGTAATTCATGTGGTTTTTTTGACATTATGTGTTCCCATATGTATTCCATAGAAACTCCAGACACTATATATAATTATTCTGAAATAATAATTTTTATTCTTCTCATTTACACTTCCATCTCCCTTTCCACACCTGTTATTACACAAAGATGAAAATCTATCACTAGGTGGCTTGCTCTCCTGACCTGAGGAAATGAAGCTTCAGCAACAGCGAACAGAAGGAATATAGAAAGGAATATTAAAAATTCTGAGGAAAGCCACCACATTAGTTATGAAAAACTGAATCTTACTATAAGTAGCTACAATAGCGAAACTCAGTTAGAAAAGCAACCAAGGCAGTAAGTGGGATATAAAACACAACTCTGAAGAAAGGAACGTTCCTAAGGAGAAGTAATGTACTTTATTAAACACCTAGTATGGCTGGAAAGAAATAAACACACAAACAGGCACTCAAAGCTTT
Source organism: Empidonax traillii (assembly GCF_003031625.1). Classification (NCBI taxonomy): domain Eukaryota; kingdom Metazoa; phylum Chordata; class Aves; order Passeriformes; family Tyrannidae; genus Empidonax; species Empidonax traillii. Next base: position 616,457 of record NW_020955759.1, on the reverse strand, counting down.
CATTCATCTAAACCAGAGAGAAGCAGTACATTTCTGTAAGCAGAGTTGGCAACAATTTCTTCAGGTATAATTTTATTATGCCAAACTCAACTGTTTCCAACCTGTATTTAGTCTGCAGTTTACTGCCTATATTTCAGAGCTGAAGAAAGACTTGCATGCATGCTGGGTTTTTCCAGTTACTTTGACTGGCTTAATAACAACAGAGCTCTGCTTTTTTATATCTTACTTAGACTGTCTCTACTACAAGAACACTAGTACTTGATTGAGATACGTAAGCTTTTGTTTGCAGAACAAAATGATGAAATATTAGCCNCCCCCCCCCCCCCAAAAAAAAAAACTATTTAATTTTGGGTTCCCATTTCAAACACAGAAGCTGCCAAAGAAAGCGGTTGTGCTTGGTTCTTCTGATTTACCTTCAAGATCTTTAGCTTTCAAAGTACATTTTAGAATTTTATCTTCAAATACAAAATATTTTTTTCTTTTCTAAGCCATAAAATTTTGTGCAATATTTTTTGAACACTTCTGAGGTTGGGTTAAAAATCACACAAACTTGAAGTTCAACGAGGTTTCAGGAGAACTGGTGTCTGTGACTGGAGAAAGGCTGAAGCAGAAGTTCAGCAGTTGCCTATTCCAGTTGCCTACAAGGACATGCAGAGCAGCTGGCCAAGTGCAGATGCTGAGCATGTATTGCCTCAGAGGATCCTTAGACATCCGGGAGAGATTTGAGGGACATAAAAGGGGAACTTAAGCTTCTGCCACAGAGAATCTTGGAAAATAACAGGGATTCAGGAGACTATTAGTAATAAGAATGGGAGTTCTATGTGGGACAAAGGACAAAAATCCACAGAAAAGCAGACATCATTAATTCTGCTGCTCATGAGAGAATTCAGTAATCGTTCATTAATTAAAATTCAGCAATGAAATCCAAGCATTTTAGTTTATACTATACCATTTAAGTTTATACTTCTGCTCAGATCTGTGGGGCCCCAAGTGATAAGATGCCCACAGCCTTGCCTAAGACCATGCTTGTCATCTTCTTTGGAAAATAAGTTTGGTTTTGAGAACGCCTTAGGGCACAGAGTTAAATCTTAAAACTTAACATTCGAAGTCACCTATTGCAGACCCATGGTTGTCATTAAATGTTTTTAGTTCCCAGCACATATATACACTGTCAACACACTCATTGGTTTTTGCATTCATATCATTATAGTAAATACTTCCAAAATTATTTGTGTTAAAGTTTTGTGCCTAAACTCAAGGAAGCACACGAGGTGATCCAAGTTAGCCTCAGCTATCAATCCACTAGGAAAAGAAACATCTGTATTTCATGAATGTGTTTGCAGTTAACTATATTTTAAGTCCCTCTGAAACCCGGTGGGTTGTAAACACTGTTCCAAAATTGTATTTCAAATTACTAAGAGACACTATTTTGTCATTATGTTTCTATATTTTGTTCCTTATATGTTTCCAAATAGAGAGAATAATTCTTTAAACTTTAGATTTTTTTCCAAAAATAATCAATTTTACTTTTCCCTAGAAGTTTGCATAATATTTTGGGATGACTGGCAAATCAGAGGCTTTAAGTTCCCAAAAGTTTAAGTTTAATATAATAGGGAAAGGTCAGAAATTTCCAAAAGTTCTCAGAATTCTCCTTCATTTTCCTTGCTAGCACTCTATGGAAGCTGGGAGAATATAGCAGGGAAATACGCTCACATTATAATAATATGTTGTCTTAACTGTCCACTACTAGTCACAAATAGAATGCAGAAATCTTTGTGCTGATCTAACATAGATTATTATAAAGTTTCATTTTAGTCTTCATGTACAGAAAATATTTATATTTTTGATGCTGAAAATTGCATTAAGATCATATTTTGGTAAATATTTTTTTTCCCTAGGTTTTTTCAGTAAGGAATGACAAAGTGATGTTTTGTATTACATTTAGAGTAGGTTGTTCTTGTAGATGTGATAACATTTGTTTTCAGAAGAAAAAACCTCCCATAATATAGAATATATTCACAATTTTAAAATTATTTATGTGTTACAATGAAACAAAGGGGTTTTCTGACTCTTTATAAATATGTAGTAAATTCTGTAAATTCTGACATAATGCCCAACTTTTCTGAAAACAAAAATATATATAAATATAATTTGTTATCCTTTTGTATGGATTACAGTACTTCAAACCAGGAATCAAAGACAAAAACGCATGATTATACAATATTTATTCTAGATGACATCTGAGTTCTGCATCAGTTCATTTCCAATTGCATGGTGATTACCAGAATCAAAACTTCTAAAGCAGTCATGAAAAACAAAGAAACAGAATTCAATGCTGGTTTTAAAAACGCCCTTAAGAATTTACAAAGTTGATTCTTATTCAAAAATAATAAGCAGGGTGCAAAAGAATTTTATTAGCTTTGGCAAAATCCGAGAGGGTATTCTGCTTGAATCATGTTGCTCCAGATTCATTAAACAATTATCTCTCTTACTTTATTTATTTTGTCTGATAAAACTTACAGGAAGCCTTGACTTTTTATAGACAAAATAAAATTGAAACCAGACACAGTCAATATACCCTATGGGTTCATCTTCTGTCAGATAATTCACTGAATAAAGCAGATAATAATTCAATGTTTTACAGCAGCAATGACTTTCCAGAAGCCATAAAGAATATTCAGCTGGTTTTGCCTTAGCTGAGAATGTGGAATGGATTTTTTTTAAGAGAATTTCTAGAAAAGGTTTGTATACTTTTTTGTATACTTGTATAATTTCATTTCCATTACACTGTTATTTAATATTTATATATTAATATAAATATTTATATAATATTTATATATTATAACATTCATTATGTTATTTGAAATATAGACGTGGTCTATAGAAATCATTTTAATTTCCTCAGACAACAAATGTGTTAAATAATGTTAACTTAAAAGAATATGGGAAAACAATGCTAAATATTCAGATTTTTCTTTTACTAGAAAATTCTAACAAATATTTGTTGACAAGTTTAAAAAAAAAATGATTGAATCCAGAGATACCTTCTCAAAAGACTAAACTAAAAACTAAGCTACTGTCAGTTTAAATAAAGAGCTAAATGTCTGTCTAATCATCCCAAATTTGAAGATTTTGAGTTTGAGCAGGGACTTGAATTTCAGTCCCATAATCTGGCTAAATAAAACAAGCATCAGACTTATGGGTTGCCCTTGAATCTTTTCTTTGGCTCAGCTGCTACACTAAACACTTGAACAAGAATACAAGACGACTGATGTCAGAGTCAAAAAGTTACAGTTCTAATTCAACATGAGCTCCAAAGTGAAGAGCTGCTCCAGCAAGTGCCAAATGGAGCAGATCAGACAGGAGATGCTCCTCCCTGAGGAGAACGCTCTTCCATGATGAGAGCACACAACTGTCATTTGGGAAGACCTCTGCTACAATTCTACTAAATTTTCAAGTCACAAATCTTAAAAACAACCTCACAGAATCTCACCTGGCTCTTCTGAAATAGTGTTTCCGTCTTTTGGTTAGAAAGATTCTTTAATAACAATAATTTTTTTCCATGGTGCTCTACTGCTCTACAGGCTTTTAGCATAATGAGGCTAAATCTTGATATCATTACAAAAAACTTATTATGTAACAGTAGTTGGAAGACTACGTGAGTCCTATCAGCATACAATTAACAGTGTTAAATTGAAGCATTGGTGGCAAAGTAGGCACAAGTGTCAACACAAGACCTGAAACTGTAATTACCCAGTGATGTTTGCATAGGAAAGGCTGTGCTGAGTTTAAAACACTTTTAAAACACAGCTGCGCTCCAACACAACATTTTGTGTGATTTTACATCCAAATGTATTCTCCAAAATAAAAAAGATGCTCCCTTGTGTAGTAACATCTCTGGTGCCCAGTCTAGTGATCCAACCCTCTCTGAATCAAATATCTTTTCATTCTTACTCCCTTAGATCATTCTGTTGAAATGCACACTGTAGATTAAGCCTTGCTCAGTACCACAAGACTTTCATGAGCATATTTTCATAAAACTGAATATAGTCTCTCACCACCTTGATATCATGCCTATCTCTACTGGGCGTGCTGGATTTAGATCTCAGGAGAAACAGAGAACATGCTGACTGTTTTTATAGCACTGATGAAAGTGACAATTATCTGAGTAACAGTTTCAGTCAGAAGTGCCTTTTCACTAAATTAGCATGACATGCCGCTCTTTATCTTGGAAGGGAGGGTCTCTATGAAAGGCGTTACTCACATAGTATCTTAATACACATTCCATTCACCAAAAACCATTTCCTTATATCCAAATTACTTGGTAAATGTGTGAAAGAAATAAATTACTTCCATATCATTTACCCTAGTCCCTTGAAGTAAATGATTTTTTTCAGATGTAAGAAACTTACGATTTTGAAGAATACTATAATAAGAAATGTATTTGTTGTTATATGTAATAGAATTATGCATGTCTTAAGTGCGGATTTTTTATCTCTTTGAACTAATAACTCACTCTAATAAGCTATTCAGTCAACATATTAATTCACCACCACCACCACTCCCAACCTATCTGGTTTGCTTACACTACAGAAGCAACCTAACTTCTATCTTTTCCAAAGACATGCATTCCCTAGCTTTTACCTTTCTCACGGGTCAATCCTATTCTCAAATCCTTCACTTTTGCAGGAGGGACCATGCTATTATTGCAAGGCACTTTACAAACTACTTCATCTTACTGGCAGGGAAAAAACACGAAGCTGTTCCTGCTAAGAAGTTATGGGATTCATCTCCAGCTACTAGCTAGACGCATGGATGTAGTACAGATAGTTTTATGAAAGTTCTCCTGCTTCTGGAAAACTTTTTGAATTCCTTTGCTATTCCCACATTATCTTCAAAATGCCTCCCCAAGTTCTTTGAACCAATAACTCTTTACCTCACAAGTGTTTCACTAAGCCACAGGGGAAAAAAGAAGCTGTGAAGAACAATCCTTACTATTCTGCTCAGCATAAGAAAGCAAATAAGAAAAGCTTCTATGTTAACAGGTCTAAAACCAAAGCAACTCTGTGCAAACTGCCATTTGAGAATGGCCCATTACCCCTCACTGCTTGGGCATTCGATGTAGATGTTATTTGGGTCACACTGAAACTCCAATAAAATTTAGTGATGGGTATCTTGTGTCACAAAACTATTCACACACATAGGCCATGGCCCTGTTCAATGTGCTAGTACAGGTGTGACCTAGTAGTTGAGAAAGAAGGAATGAGTCAAGTAGGAGAAGGATCCCTTTCCACTGGATCCCTCCTGTTCAAACACTAAAGCTTTCATTAGAAGGAAGACATGGGTTCTTATTATAAAATATAATTAGCTATCTATCAAGAGCAGTTGCATATGTTTGCACTTGGAGTAGCCCTCCCCAGACAAAAAATTCAGGAGTAATAACAGTGAAAGTGAAAATTTATGTCCATGTTAGATTAATCAACAATCATACTCAAAGTTTTACATATCTGACCATATGTATATTAAGTGTAATATTTTGTTGCTTTGCCTTTGTTTCTCTCTGCTGCTGTTTGTGACCTAAAACTAAATTACTTGAATATAGCTCATTCCAAAATCTCTTACCATAAAACCACAACTGGCCTGTTGGTAGCAAGGAATCTCTGTCTAGTATATTTGTGTACATTTTCACATGGTGATAAAAGTTTCCTAATTTAAAATTCCTCTCAAAATCACAAATTATTAACTGAAAAGCTGATGAGTGTTTTAATTCCTGTGAACAACAACATCTTCTTAAATCTCCCTAACAGAAGTTATGTGAAGCAAGTTTCAGTGGCTATTCCAGTACTCGACATCCTCTGAACCCAGGGAGCTGCATCATATGCTTGCAGTGGAATGTATTTTTTCGCTCCCTGCAATCTCTTTGCTTTAGTCTTGAGGAAAAAGCTTGGCATGATTAAAGATCCAAAAAAATGAGCTTTTCACAAACTCATTTAATGTGGAATAGAGGCAGAAAGATCGGTGCTACCACCTTTAGAGTTGTTTGATACTATTTGAGTTATCTTTTAAAGAACAGAGGAATATGGCTGTCAATGTAAAAAGTGTGAAGATTTTGTGGCCATAACGATGCATAACATACTTTAAAGAGTTATAATCCAGAAAATTATTAAAAATTACTTCAGAATTTTTAACTTTAAAAAAGCCTGAGAATTATGGAAGATATTGCTTCCACAATATGTGCTTTGAAACTATGAACAAATTCTTTTCTTTGTCAAGAACATTCTCCTCAGTCAAATCATATGGTTTATGTAATTTTTGTTTTAAAAAACTACCCACACTTGAAGTTGCTTTGCAGTAAAATAGTGGAACTAGAATCAAGAAACCTATAAAAAAAATTTCTAAAATATACCTTGTGCATTTTTATGCAGTCACCCTCTATCTTGAAAAAGAAAGTGATGAGCATCATAATCTAATGACTGAATGAGTTTGGAGTTCTATCTGTAGCTGTTTGATTCTTCAAGTATTTGGGGAGAAAAAAAGAACCTGGGCACTATTTTTAAATGGATAAAACTACAACAGAGAAATATCCATCATCAATTAATGCTCCAAGAGGGAACAGTACAACACCTTGAGGTTTTGTCTCTTTGTTCAAGTCAAACACAATATTAACTTCACAAAATGGTGAAAACCTATTTTGAATGAGAAAAATATGCAACTTAATGTTGTTACTGAAGCAATAAAGAAAAAAAAAAAACTTGTCAGAGCTTAAAGGCAAGAAAAGTAGGCAGGAAGAATGACAGTAAAACTGAAAAATGGACCTGAAACTTTCACAAGAGAAAATAAAATAAGGCTTACAAGAGATGGAGTAAAAAGTATTAAGAGACCATATTCCAAAACAGGAGTTGATCACTTTGCAAATAAAAATTAAATATAACATCTGGAAATTTTCAGAATTAACTGAACAATGGCACTAAGAAATAAAATCTTTGTTGGAATGGTAGCTCTTATTATGTATAATTCAGGAATGTAGGATTTGCAAGGAGTAGTGGGATGAAAACGTAGTCACCAAAGCCTGACTGCCACAAATAAGGTCTTCCAGAAAATGAGTGGGACTTATGTCCAAACTAGAGCTTATTCACAGAAGTGAACTGTAGGAAATATGTCAAAAAGGGTAAAAACCATCATGCCTAGAAGGAAATGAAAGACTTACAGTCCAAAGAGGTGTTCAGCTGTCTTTTAAGTAAGCAGAAGACACAGATCTCAAAGCATGCTAGCTAAAATTTACTGAGGTTCAGAGGAAAGTCAGATTTTTCCAGATAACATAATATAAATACCCGTAATATAAATACCTACTAGAACTGCATCCAAAAATACTTCCTGAGAAAGTTCTCGTGACTACCTCTGTGGTCTGGCTCTCAGTCTGTGAAGAATTTAAGCTATAGAAGAGCATTGGTGCTGTGGAGACAGCCATCAGTATGACAAAACAGCTTTAAGAAGAGAAAAAGAAGAAACCCCAACAGAAATGGAAGTGGGTTTGTAGCTCTTCTGGATATTGTGTTCTTCAAGCACACATGAATGCTATATTGATGACTTCTGAAAAAAGTTGGCAGCAGACTTTTGTAAAACACTGAACTGTTGTTGGACTCTTAGATGTTAATCAGGAACATGAAATTAAAAGAATGTGGAATTTACCACTGAACATCATTCTTGCCATAAAGAAATCAAATGAAAAAACAGCCGCTGGTCAGAAATGTAGGAGGTTGTTGCCATAAAACTTAGAAATTCAGCTTGGAGTCTACTATGTACAAGTGATCCTAATCTAGCTCACGACATTACGGATAACCAAAAAAAGTGATAGCTCTCTTTCATCAGTGAAAGGAAAATAGCAATACTATAGCAATTAAGACAGGCAGTACAATTAAATGCTGTCATGCGGGCAAAAAAACCTGGCTAGACAAAGGATTGTTGTGAGCTAGCCAAGGCACACAATTTCAAATACCTATTGAGAGTTTTTATCCAATGACAGAAAGCAAGAAAGTAATTTTAAAGGTCTGAGGAAGCCCCCAACAGACTTGACCCCTAAGAAGCCCCCCTGAGAAGCTGATAGCAAATGTTGGGCTATCAAGTGTGGAATAAATACTGTGAATTTCATGGGAATTATTAAGCTAGACATGCTAAAAGGCTAGAGAATAGGGAATCTAATACTCCATCACCTAATTTGGCAAAAATGGAGACAGTCAGTGGGAAAGGTGCATTCATCCAAGAACTGAAAACTGGAAAATTATCAAGAAGTTTTGATAGCCAAGTTAGCATATGAACTAATAATTTACTTGGATTTCATCATTGCTAATGACTGCCTAATAAGTGCCAGAAATTGTGTCTTAGAAAGTAAGCTTGTGGAAAACCCCCCTTCTAAAAGGGTTTTAGATTTGCAGATGGCAAGTGATAGTTTTTTAAAATTATATTCTCCTCTAGAGATCAAAACTCTTAGTAGTGTATTTTATTCCCTCCTCAGGCAAGGAAATATGAAAAATGGTTGAAACTTGCTTCAGGGTTGAAGCTTGCTTCAGTGTGATCTTAGCTACTGTTACAGAAATTATTCACTGTTCCACTTTATTTTTTTTCCAATAAGCAACAAACAGTATAACAGAAAATTCATTGCAAAGTGTGGCAGAACAGATGTAGTAGATACTGATAAGAAAAGGACGGGAAGATGACTTAAGGTGTTTCCTCTGAATTTATTCCAATTACTATTGAATGTACGAAACTGAAATGGCCCAAGAGATTTCATAGTCAGAAATTAGTTCAGAGATGCAAATTACACTGCACAGTACAAGGCTAATAACAAAACTGAAGAATACTGCTAAGTACAAATGCCCCTAAGCAAGAAGGTGGCATAACCAATCATTCATAACAGTAAATCTTCAGAAAAGGTTTTGTATTCATTACCTACTGGTTTAGATACCAAAGAAAGTGTAACTATATTTTCCAGAGTGGAGATTGAATGCCAGTGGAAATAGAGCCAAAAGAACAATGAGGAAAAATTAGTGCCACTGTTGCTATAGTAGCACTGACTTTGTGGTGCTAACTGTGTGATTTATGCGTGGATGGAGTTGTGTGCTTCCTACTTTCAAAAGATTTATGGCTACTTTGTTTCTGACTTAACCTACTTCTTGTGTTGGTGTCTGGAGTAGGAACTGAAGTACTTCCATGTAAGCTGAAAGCACCAGCATGAAACTCTATCAAAGACAATGACTGCCTTGTCTGCAGGTGATTCTTGTAATCAGCACTGCTGTCACTCATCCTTGGAGAGATTACTCCATGTGCACCCTTTCCAAGTAAGGATCTCATCCTAGAGTCAGAGTGTATCTGAACGGCCTCCTGAAACTGGAACAGTCAATAAATTGTGAGGGCTCTAGTGGTAAAGCTGGTTGGTGGCCTGAAATCCTGTCCAGCTCAGAAGGTGGCAGTCAGTACTTTCTTGTAACTTAAAAACTTCAACAATTTTCCAATTTCTTTTCCAGTAAGAACTAAATGCACTGAAAATAAAAGAAGCATCAGAGGCTTACTAATACTGTAATTATATTATGATGAAATTATTAGATACAAGCACAAAGAGAAGATCTTAACAAATCTGGAAAGCTGTGTCTGAACTATAGGTTGAGAGAATGCAAGTTAAATTCAACCTCTTCAAGTAAGATCAAGTACCGTTGTGTCCCCTACCACACAAACCAGTTTCCACTGGAAGAAACACCAGCAAGGAGAGGGGATGTGGTCCAATAGACACCATGCACCCTTTCTGAACAATCAAGGAATTAAATCAGTGGTGTCAATGCCTTGAAGCTCAGACACTGTCACATATTCCAGTAATACACAGAATGTCGATTAGCCTCTATCACTCAACATTCAATATTTGGTGTTATATGATAACCACTGAAGGGGGCCTAAGATATTTACTTGGGTAAATGGTTCACAGAAATAGAGCAAGCCTAAATCCCATATTGTTTCATGACTTATAGGATAAGATATCAATAAAATCCAAAACCAGATCCTTTTAATTTCATAGAAGCAAATGATACCTTAGAATATTATATCATTCCTAAAGAGAAGTAAAACTAGTTCAGACTGCTTGAACTAGACAAAATCAATGTAATCTAATCCTGAACAGGCTCACACTATTGTAGAGGAAAATTAGAGGAAAATCTTTGGCTACATGAAGGGATATATATGCAAAAGGCCATGTGGGATAACTTTACAAAGGGCTGTATTTATATAACTGATAAGAAAAAGCACAAGTGATAGAAACAGAAAATCTCAATTATTGTGATATGTATAAATTGAAAATGTCCATATGTAGCAAATTATTTAGGTTGCATCTTCAACCTTAGTTGATCTTCAATTTTGTTTCTCCAAAATAAATTGATGTTTTATATTTTATTTGAAAATCAAGTAAAACAGTTGTTATGTTTTCTGCTAGATTAAAACATTATGAATTCTAAAAAAAGTTTCCAATTTTGCAATTCTATTTAAAAATATCTGTCATTTTAACATTACTTTTAGTTGACATATACTGTGAGACAGACTATATCCTCTAGCTATTCATAGGAATAGGGGTCTGATCCAAATGATTATTTTTTTATAATTTATATTTTCAAGTAATAACAAATATTAAAAAGAAAACATTTATAAGATCAAAAATTAGATTTAGCTTCAATAATATATTGGGTTTATTTCTGAAATTGTAGGTTCTGTAACAGAATTTTTTCCAATAGAAATTTTTACTGAATCAAACTTGCGTTTTTTTTAAAAAAAAAAAAAAATTAAAACGTTCTCTTCATTTCATGCTTTTTGAAAACTGTAGAAAAAAGACATTCCTCTGTCAGGCTGATAATACAGTACTGAAAGTTTCACTACAAATATCGTTGTAGTCCAAGCCAGTCCTTGGGGACTCAGAGAAAGGAGCTCCATCAGAAAGTATGAACAGGCAGCAAATGAAAAAAATGGGAAATTATTTAGTTTGAAGTAAAATTTTTTGAGTTGGCAAAGGGATAACAGACTGCTTGAAGCCATGTCATATTTAAATTGGTTACTTATTTATTTTCTCATAATGCTATTTGAAGTATCAACATTTCCAGTACATGAACTTGATTGGCAGAGGTGCTGTATGACTTGGATAAACCCCAGTAAGAATTTTCATTCCTATCTGAGGTACTCCAAGTTCTGAAGGAGTTCCCCTCAGCTGAAAACATCCAGGCTTTAGGAACATCATCACATGCCTATTACCTCTTAATATCACAGCAAGTCCAGAGACAGATGGCTGCATTCTGGCCTCATCTCATTTTTTATATCTCAGTTTCTGATCTCAAAGAAATTCTAAATCACGGGAAATAATACTCAACTAATTGAGTAAAAAGCATTTTCAAAAGTAACAGATATGACAAGGGTAGCTCATAAAAACTGCAGGACCACACCACATCACTATAGGCAGAACTATCTACCTAAGACAATAGGAAGCAGTATTTGAAATCTGACACTTGTATGAACTTGCACATTTTTCACCTTACCATTTTGTATTCTTTCCAGCTTTTCTGAAAATCCACACTCCCATCTTCTCGGTGCTGTATAACTGTCCATCCTCCTCCTGCAATTTCCATATTGCAAAAGACCTATGCAGTAAATAAATAAATAAATAGAGATCCCCCCAAAAAAACACAATAAAACAAGCTTGTATTGGAACCCTGTCATCTTAAGGTGGGGGGGAAGTGTTTGTGCATAACAGAATTAAGGAAGCATGTTTTCCTATGGATTCATGCCCTATGCCCTCAATGGTATCCTCAGTCACTTGATCACAACCTTTATATTTAATATTAGTTCTCCCAGTAACATGTCCTATCAGAACATTTCCACATCATTCCCCTCCACATCTTCAGCTTTCCCTTTTCCATTCCCTCCATGCTTCTTTTCTATTTTCTATCCTGCAGTGGACTAGAGAACCATACTCTGCCCTCAGGAAAAACCATTCCAAATATCTCCCACTCATAAGCACTGTCACTGTAACATTATGCAAGTGCTTTTTTTTTATTGCACCAGGCATGCCAAGTGAAGTCCTTGTGAAGGTACGGTAAGGAAACAGAATACTGAACAATGTAAACATGTGAACTCGATTTAGGGTAACCACAAAAACCCCCACAATTTTCTAGACAAACATTGTGGCCCTATTCCTTCTTCAGGGAACACACTGTGAGTCAGAACATTTATCTACAGGACTTAATTTCTTCAGTCTGATCTACAGTGAGAATGTCTAAATTATGGATTTACTACAATTATAAGCCATTGAAAGCTCCCATGAATCGACTGCCAATTTTTAAAGCATTAAATCCTCAACTGTATTAAGACTATTCATTTTAAAGATGAACACAAATTATGCGGGTTTCATAATAAAATATAATAAAATACCTATAAAAGGACTTTGAAGTTTTCTGAATAATATATCAAATTGAAAGTGAAAACTACACAGTGAAAGAAAGGGTTGCCAGGAGCTCATTTTTTACTACCCATCATTGTGTGGTCTGGCACTTTCCACAGTGGTAGACAGAAACACCTGCTGTATTAACAGGAGTTCCAAGTTGATTATAGATGTTCACTGTGCATAGCTTTAGCCTTGTCTGTCCCAGACAAGGTCAAGGCACTCAGCCATTAAACACCACTTAACATGTTCCGATACTTAACCTTCTATTAGAAAAGAATGAAGAAAAGTGACTTTTGATATGCATGTATATCTAGATTCTGAGTTTATGATTAATAAAATACCCTGATTCAGATTAAAAGACCATCCAAAATATTCCAGTCTTGCCCTTCCTTAAATGCATGGGTAAAAATTCTCAAACTCCTAAAAGGCAAATACAGGATTTTTTCTACTTATTTTAGTTTTATGAACTAAATTATTGAAAACTTTATAATAAACATTTAGAGATAAGCTCAATTTTTAAGTGAGTAAACAGAAGGCAGAGAATTACCACAAATTGCATTTTAAGTAAATGCACACTAAAGCATCACAAGTCTACATTGTTGTCACGGAGCAACAAGCTCAAGACCAGCCATTTGAGGTTCAGGGAATGCCTTTCTGTTATGAAAAACCTGAGTCTGATGATAACCGTGTCAGGATGCCAGTTTCCATAGTATAAGGGGCTAGCATACTTTTAATGGGTTAAAATTCTGTCAGGTATGCTCAAAGAGACCATTGACACTAATTTGGTAGGAAGTCCACAAGCAGAAAGTAGAGCGGTAAAAGTCGAAGTTGCATTCATGGCAACAGTGGCTGTTGCTTTCGCAGAGTCATAAAGACTCAGAATACGTAGACCTCACTAGCAATTGATAACATTTTCAGTGCAGTGCACCCAGAAGTTGGTAAAAGTCATGTTTGTGGGAGCATTTGAGGAGACAGTGAGAGTCAATGCACTGATCGAAGGGGCGATGCGGAGGTTCCGTGTACAGTCAGAGCATCACCCCTGCCCTACTTCTGCTCGCAGAGGTGACGTGGTTCCTTCAAACTCAGAATAGGTGGCAACCTCACTCCCACTGCTCCCGTGCTCATCAGAAGCCTCTGCTTCCCCTGTAGCTGACTCTATCCTTGTAGGGGACTGAGAGGACTCTTCTTGCCTTTGCTTTCACTACTGCTCAGGGACAATCATTTGTCCACATTATCAGTCATTGCACATGCACACATCAAAGTAAACAAACTAATTAGCTTAATAGTTCTATCTTTTTCTCTTTCCGTATCAAAAATATGGAACGTTATTGAGATTCTTTTAAACAGAAATTAACCACTAATTTTTGATGCAGGGCTGGAAGACTAATGAACTAAATTAATGAACTGTTGAGTCTAGGAACATGAAACAAAAATTGTAGTCTAAATTTTTAAGCACATAAAAATGAGACATATAAATGGTAGGGAGCTGTAAGTATTAAGGATAGTTTTCTATGAATATTTCAATGTAAAATCAACAACAGTAGAACTGACAGTAATGTTTTTATATATGGCAAAGGTGTTTTCTATTGAATATGAGGATTCTCGTAAGTATCCCTTAGGATACTTATAAAATAAAATAAAACGAAGGTAATAATATAAAATAAAATGAAGGTATATTTTTGTAACCTGATGTATAAAATTACTATGAATGAGATAGTTGCTGATGGCTGGGAGTATTACAGAAGGCAACAATATATTAGGCCTCTTCAGACATGTCAGGTTTGTGCATTGCATCATGGTAATCCAGATAACTAAGCTGGCTTTAAACAAGCAAGTATGTCTCCATCATGGAGTTCCTATCAGGGTATTAGAGCAATCTAACTGTGTCTGCGTAGTGCTACCTCTGGGCTAATTAGTCCTGGCACAGTGCTGAGTTGATACAATTTTGAAGCTATCTCAGCTGGAGTTAGTTCAGCTATCTGCACAGCACTACCTTGAAGAATGTTAAAATGACCCTAATGTCTGAAAAAAAACATCTGTTAAAGCAATCACAATTCTCACTTGACTAACATGAACATGCCTGGGATCAGCTCTTGCTGTGTTATCACTAGGGCAAGACAGAAACAGGTGGTAGCAGAAATGCCCTCAGCACACACAGACACTCTCACATTTTCTTGCTAAACCAGGAACCATACAGGAAAACATAATCCAATTTTATCAGCTGAGTTGCATTATCTGTATTGATTGATAGCAGTGTTTGTAAACAGGGATACAGGGTAAACACAGGGTGGCTTCCATTGTGTCACTGTCCTTATAAAGCCAGTGAAGTGAGTTTAAGGTAAATATACCAGAAGCATCAATGCCACAGTGCTTTCAGATAACTGCTGGTTTTAATTGCAATCCAGCTTCTGGACATGGTATACAAACTTCAGTAAGGCTAGAAAAAGCTACTACCAATTGGTATATGCAAATTGGACATAGATGTTACCTCTCTTTTCTGAGTGGAACAGCTTCTGCAGAACTGCTTTCATTTTTCTTGTCCTGCTCAGTAACACTTAAAGGGATCTCTGTATTTTATGTCATGTCAATTATTTTTACATTCATATTCACCAGAATTATATTGATCTTGGCCCATAGAACTCTTCCACCTTCCTTGGTAAACTATAATGTCTTGACATTTACAGGTTTCCAAAGGCCTCTAATAATACCACATTCAGTTTAGAAATAAGTTTTACATATCTTAATATGATCATAAACTTATTATAAACAATAACATTGGTAATATTTGTTATGGTCTTTTTCTGTTTGCAGAGTCACCATTTTACTGCAGTAAGAATAAATTCAGCAGGCAGAAGTTGTTCCCTCCCTCCTGTTTGGCCCACCTTATGAACACTACTGTATTTCACTCTCCCAGGTAATCAGCCTTTAGCCTCGGTGGCTGCTCCCAATAGTACCTCGTCAACAGGACAGCCAGCCTTCCTCCGTGGATAAGTTAGGCTTAGGTTATCCTCTCATGTTTCTACCTTTAACTGACTCATGTACCTTATCAAAAAAAGCTTTCCAAAAAACTAGTCTCCTTTACAGACTGATGTTTCATTTTCATTGAAAAAAACCCTCCCAAGGCTCTTTTTGGAGAAGAACGGGATTATGAATGCTTAATCCTTTCAAGCATTGCTAACACTCAGATTATTGGGCTCTTTACAGACAAAAACACTCTTCCCTACTCCCTACAACAGAAGCAGGATTTTTGTAAATCCTTATCTTTAAAAACTACTCATTCTGCTATTTCTTTCCCAGTGCTACCAGATAATCCTCCCCCATCAGCTTCCTCATTATCACATATTACAAATTGTCTTCTCAATTTTATTGCAGATTTATTTGCAGTCATAGCCCAATTCAACTGAGCTTGCCAAGTGGGAGGAAGTGAGTCAACTATTGAGTGTATGCTGGAACTTAGGAGGAATTCTCTGTCAGCAGGAAAGAAGAATGTCTGGAATAATACATTTAGTAATGATTGTAGTAATCTATTGTATTTTTTTTAAAGACTGAATATAACCCAAGTTATTTATACCAGTACAATGCTTTGCAGAATAAGAACTTGAATAAAGTCTCCAAATGCTCTTTTAAGTCCAGAGCAACAACATATTAACAAAGAAGAAAATAAACAAAGTCTTTACCTTTTTAGGATCTGACACATTGTTAATATAAATAGTGTAGACCCCACTTTTGTTAAAACCAGATTGGTATACATCTGCACAGTCTCTGAAAGGCTTTTCTTCTTCCTTTTTTGCATTCTTTAGTAAAACTGCAAAACATAAACCATGATAATATAAGTTACAACAACAGTCTTAAACATTTCTGTATCTAGGAATTGTGTATCTATATCCACTTTTGCACACTGTATTTTTTTCTGGACAGTAATAATTGTATTGTGGTCCTTATAAAGTTTGTGTATTTGGTAAGCTTTAGTAAAGAACTAGCAAGAAACTTTTGGTAGTAGAGTAGGCACCAGAAGTAAGTCATGATGTAAATAGCTAAACAGAGCATCCTGCTTACTGAGAGGTGAATACAGTGAGTTTCGATTGCAAAGGTCTGTGCCCCTGAAGGTGCTGCCTCTGACTCAAGATGTATGTGTAGGGTTGACAAAGAATGTCCCAGAGATGGCACATGGAGGTGAAAAACTTGTTCCATGTTGTGATCTGACACATACCTGAGACAATGCAGACCTTGTAAGGAGAGAGTTTGTGCCCTTCACGAAGTAATGCCTTTTAGCAGCATAGGAGCTTGGGGCAAGGCAGCTGTTCACTTACATTTATTTTTTGGAAGGGAATAACTTAATTCTTTTCATACTTACTTGCATAAAATTTGCTAGATATAGTTAGTGGAAAAAAAAGAAAAATCAGTGCTACTGAAGTCAGATGTTTTAAGTCAAGATTTATAGAATTCATTTTTGGCTCAGCACAGGAGAACAGATAATGGTAGAACACCAGTGTAGATCTAGATATTGTATGTTGTAGGCAGACCACCTATATGAGTCTGGGCTGAGAAACCAGGAGAGTAAAATGTCAAGGATCCCAGTCTTGAACAACCAGGAGATTCCCTGTTGAAGGAGTAAAACCTGAGAGCATTCCTTCACTTTCACAAACAAAAGTCGCATGACCCCACACAGTGCTGAAGGATATGATCTCATTCCAAACACATACTTTGAGCACATCAGTATTCCCATGAAAGTCCATCAGTCTACTCAGATTCTTAAAATTAAACATGTCCTTAAGCGTTATGCAGGGTTCAGGCCAGCACTTCATTAATCCTTACAATATAGAAGCAATATTTAAGTCCTCCAGACACACTCATTGTCTGGTGACAGACACATCTTTTTCATTTTTGGCCTGAAAGTGTGAATTATAGGTGAAAAAGGGACTACATCTTATTCACTCTCAATGAAGTAGCCAGTGCTGCAAAAGAGGTGTTTAATGACACTGATGTGCAACAAAGCAAAGGTCCTGCACAGCATGTGGGACTACCCAGGCCACAGATGGTGTGCAATAAGCCGAGGGTTTGATGTACTCTCTTCCCTTTGAATACCTCAAAGCAGTATTTTAGGATGGCAAATTCTTCCCAGATCAATTAGCATTAATATAATTTCAGAGATGGGGAAACTGAGGAAAAGTAAGGTTAAACACTTTGACTCAGTCATTTTGTGAAAAAGTGAAAATAGAAAATAGTGAAAAATCCAATCCTGACTGTAAGACTGTATTGATCTCTAGGTAGGCATTTTACACAAAATCACATTACTCTTTCCCTTTTATGAGTGTTATATTGTTCCTTTAAAATTTTATTTTAGCAAACAAAAATCCCGTACCTTTCCCCTTTCTTGTATTTGTTGCAAATTTATTATTTTTATTCAAGATCATCAATACAATAAAACTTGGTTCACATATTTGCATATGAATTTCAACCGGAAAATCAATGGCTTTGAAACTTGGCCATATTTTGAAAAGGTACTGCTGGTAACACAGTAGATGACACATTTCCCTGTGAGATGGCAGGGAGTGAGGTCCTCAGCAAGGTGCACATCAACAACGCACTGTCAAAGGTGCCATTTTTTAGATAAGACATAGAACTGAAGTCTTTGTGATTTGTGTTAATTATAGACTTCATGGTACTTTCTGTAAGCAGATAGTGTTAGTATCAGTGGCCAAAATCCAACCTGAATAATTACTTGGGGCTGGAGCCAAAGCCTGGAGGAGTTAAAGCAAAGCCTCTCATTGATTTCAGAGGGCTTTAGAATAGATCCACTCTTCCTGGCCTGAATTTCTCTAATGCTGTTGTTTCAACTGCAGACATTAGTCTCTCCTGTCTAAAGAATATATTTAGTTTTGCAGAGGCAGCATTCATTTACTTCAGTCTTAAAGTACTTATATTTTATTAGCTGTATGTAGAGAGATTATCTTACCTCTATTTAACTGTTATACACACATTGAAAACCACTTGGAAATAACTACTTAAGAGTCAATCAAGGAAATTTGAATTTGGCTTGTTTTTAACTGAAAGTTAGACAATAGAAATCATGACTATATTCTAAAGTTCGTATTATTAAAATTTCAAACAAAGTAAGATTTGAATATCAGAGAAAATAGCTCTGAAAATAACTTTATAAAGAGATGGATCTTTAGGAACCATCCTTAGAAAGAAATATTTCCTCATGCTTAAAGACTAAAAAAAAACACAATAAAAGTGATGTTTGTTTGAGACACAAAGGTGATAAGCACAGATAAATGTCTTAGATATACCCAGGTCTTTCCATTCTTCCTCTTAGTATCAGACAGCTGAAGTAGCTGAGATCACAGAGAGCAGACGTGTAATTTCCTTCAATCTAAGCAACCCAATACCTGTTGTTTTTACACCAGGGTTTTATTCAGGGAACCATTGTAGCCAGAACATGGCTTTCCTTGGGTGCCTCTCATCCCTCTCTCAGGAGATGGTGCTCACAGTGGAAGAAAAGACCAGCTCCTTAGCAAGGAGCTGCACTATTACAGATTGTGACACAGTATATTAAGCATGACCAGCACAAAGTTCAGTTCTTCTTAATACATCACACTGTAATTTGCAAGAACAGCCCAAAGTTGTCAGAAAATTAATACTCAGGAATGTTTCTGGTAATGTTCTTTCAGAATAAAAAATGTTTTCTCTGAGGTTTACTATTGCTTTTCTAACTTAATATTCCATACAATTTCCAAATCACTTTTACCTACTATAGCTCCAGACTGTTTTTTCTAAAACATTACACAGACCTTGAATCCTTCATACATTAAGTGAAGTCCCTGAATGATGTATTGGCTCACACATGGTAAATGTATAAGTAAATTTCTAAAAAAGTAAGAAAGTTCAAATTAAGTAGTTCTAAAGCAAAATATGCAGCCATTACATTTCTTTGTCAGCTTCAAGATATTAATTGACTTTATTCAAATTTCTAACGTTAGATTAGATTAGCTGTTTTCAAATACAATGCTTATGCCAGAGTTTTATGTACCTGAAGAAAAAGATAAGTCTATGTCAAGCAAAATAATACTTTTTAAACTGAATGCTTAGCCAAAATTTGGAACCCTTGAGAGCTTTTTTTATTGCCTTTCCTGGATGAATCAACTGGTGATGAAGTCATGGTCCTTTGAAGCAATGATGTCTATGTGGAAATTCCTGTTTTCTTGAAGAAAAGGAACATTAACAAGAAAAATAATTTCTTTGATTGTGTTTCCAAAAGTCTTCTGGTTAATTTTTAGCCCAATAACTTTCTCCTTGGGCTACACTACCTGTGTCACTCTACTTGATGTGAATTGTTTCTTTCAGTTATCAGCCTTTCAGCTGTTTCTTTTCCTCAGTGCCCTGGATGATGACTGGAGTCCATGTGGCACAGCAAGTACCATCCATAACTGCTCGGGCCCCACAGACACACAGGAGGACAAATCAGTGAGGTCTCTGCTGACCCATAGGCTATAAACTGCCAGGGCTGAGCAGCTGTTCTTCTGCACCTGCTTACAGGTTATTAACTTCCAGCAGAAAGCCGGGGTCAGCACCTCAAGTTGTAACCTCTGAGAAAGGCTTACTTTTTCTTGTGAGAGAGCTCACATATATATGAGTTTTCCCCAAATCAAGAGACAGGGAAATTTATCTGGCTGTTAGGTATGTGTGTCTCTGTGTAGGGTGAGACTATAAGTTGTAAAATTAGGTCAGTTGTGAATTAGTTTACTAATTCCTTACATCTATCACAAATGATGTTTGCTTTTCTGCCCAGGTTTAAAAAAATACAAACTGACTGCTAAGATATGGCCTCTTGTGATGGTTTTAGTCTAGGCCTTCCTGGTGACCAGTTTGTAACCAAGGAAGTAGCCAAGTACCCAGTATTCCATACAATTTTTACGTAAACCAGAGTATAAATAAGTCGGAGATTAGAGACCTCGCTCTCTTCTCTTCCGGCGAAGTTTGGGAACAGTGGATCCCTGCGTTGGTCTCGCTTATCTAAGGCTGAGGCCTGCAGAGTCCACCGTCCTACCACGTGGAGGTTTGGAGAGTGCTGGCTGTGACTGCCGATCCTGCTGTTCTAAGGGACGTGGTGAGATCTGTTTTGTTAGTTATTAGCATAGTTTGATCTAGTATACCTGTTCGGTGTCCCTTTTGTTCCCTTTCGTCCCCTTTTTTTCCCCTTTTCCTATCCCTTCGGGGGGTGGACCCCCTTTTACTGTGTATATGGCATCTTAACTGCACATAATTGAAATTTACGTAAATATAAATATATTTTTATATAAGCAGCTTGACTTTAAGTTCTTTAATTTTTATAGTTTCTTTTTCCTTTAACTTAAGGAAAAAAAGGAAGGGAAAAAGGGCTGCTGTTGTAACTTTTGAGCATTTAACAAAGAGCCAAGTCCAAACCGTCACACCTCTGAAATATTTAGTAATCTAATGTTCTTTTCTAGGAATACAAAATTAAAAACATACAATACCTACAATACCTATCTCTTTTCCTAGCTATATGAAAATTATCTCATCTCAACTAGGAAAAAAATATTAAAATAACAGATTTCATTTTTTTTTTAATTGAGATTTCTGGGGTTTTTTTGAGAAAATTAAGTGATTATCCTATTGCTTTTCAAATCTGCATCAGATATTTGGTGAATTAATGGCACAGTTTGTCTGTAAGCAATAGAGAATATTAAACTGCAGTTCATTATGTTGGCTGAATCAACAAAATCACCTTCATATTTACTAAATTATTTGAGATCTGAATTGCCATGTTTGTGAAATCAGTTGAGATTGAGTTAATGACCAGAGTCTTATGTCCTTTAGTGATCCTGCCAGCAAATGAAAGGCAGCTGTTGGTTTTTCTGTGCAATAGTGACTTATTTGGACAGATATGCAAAGCTTTCTCTAGTGTCTTAGTGGATTATTATGTTTTCATTGTTTTAATGTTTTATTTACATAAATCTAATTTTCTTATAGAATTTAATAATCACTATACATACCAAAAGGCACTTAAAAAAAATCCTTCATGCTTTTGAAGCAAGAAAGGAAAAGTCTTTCTCCATATCTTATTGGCAAATATAATTAAATTAAATTTTAGCTGCTCTATCAAAAGCATATGAGGTAAAAATTTATATCCTGAGTTGAACAACTTATAAAGAATCAAAAAGGAGAAGGTTGTAAATTGATGGGGTTTACCTACAGCTCTAACATTCCAGAACAGGGTCATTCAAGGACTACCAAATGGCAGTTTCTGTCTAGATCCAGACTGCAAATAAATTTTGCCTGGATCTTGTCATGGTTCCAGACACATACTGGGGAATCCTACATTTCTGTAGAAGACCCTGTGTCTCTGACCTCTTTCTCAGCCATTTGGGTGCAGCTGCTGTGCACCAACAAAATTCCAGTTATGATGGCAAGCAGCGTCTGGTTTGTGAAGAATCAAATCCAGAACAGTTTGCTGATGTTATCAAAAGGATGTCAGTCAAATATCCCCAGTGAAGAGGCCTGGAACATTGCCCAAACATGTATACATGTTCCCAGACTTAGCATCAGGAAGCACAAACAGATCTGACAGACTACGGGTGAAGATCATTTTCGTTTTGAGGAGGAAAAATATGCAGACTTACAGTTTTTGCTGACTTACAGCCAGAGGTATAGTCTGTTTTTTTCAGTGTCCTAGCCTTGCATCTACCAACCTCCACTTGAGAACAAACATTAAACAGCAGCCTAATAGCTGATTAGTGACACCCAACTATTCCCCCCAAAAAGACAACTCTATGACAACACTTTTGTGCTGCAGATGTCACACAAATTACAGAGAAAGGCAGGTACCTGAAGGCTGATTTCAAGTCAGATATGCTTTCCAGATAACTACAGTGATGCCTACGAACTGAAGCGACAGCAGTGTAAGAGCACATTTGTACCTTTCAAAAAGGACTTGAAAGAATGTTTTCTGGATTCAAGTACATGTTACATACTCTCTGCTTTCCCTCCCCAAAACATATTTCTGGATTATTAAAGCTACCACCATCACTCAATATAACCAATGTGAAAAATAATTAGAAAATTACAATCCACTGATATGTATAACATAAAAAATAATTTTAAAAAGAAGCTATTTATTAATGATAAAACATCAGGAACTTTTAACATCTAGCTAGTGAAGCAAATTTTTTGAATCTGAACTTATATGCATTTACTACCCAAATCTAAATAATGGTAAAAACAAATTAACACCACCTGATTCAAAACTTTCTCTAACATCAACTTTATTTCCTCCTGTACTAATGCTATGTTTTATTTTCATCTCCATAAAGTCTGAATATCATCTTTAGCAAAAAAAAAAAAAGTGGAGGGATACTAGCAGGAAAGTTGCTTCTACATGTCTTGGGGTCCAGCAGTCTTCTCAGATAAGTTGTTGTGCATGCTTGTGTACTCACATTTCTTTATTAGGGAGGAGAGAGGAATTTTAGAACTGGAGTTTGGACATGCATTTTCCTTCCAACAAAGTATGCATTCATCAAAATGCTTTTCAAAGTAATATTGCTTTGTGAGACTGCTCTGAATATGACAAAAAGAGATGGCCAATGGTAAATTGGAAAAGTTCATTTTGGAATAGAATATTTCTGTTCTATTTAGAATAGAATATTCTGGAATAGAATATGAACTATTGTTCCATAATGAAGTTTATAGATTATAAATTTGCGGATTCTAGTTTATAAAACTGTATTATCAAGGTCCCCATTATTCCCAAATAAAGTTATGAGAGTAGCTATACCAGGATAAACTGCCGCTCCAGCTCCTCCAGTGTCCCATCTCCTTCATCAGGGCTCTAGAAGTCATGGGGCTTCCTCACAGGACTTGATCTTTCAACCTATTCTGTTTTTTTTTCTTCTTATGCCCTCATAATTACTTATTTTCTCATTATTTTCTTTTCCTTTAGGCCTTTCCCTCCTCAGGAGAGCTCTAAGATTTTGCAAGAGCTTGACTAACACCTGGCCCAAAAAAGATTCTTCAATAGGAACAGATGTCCAAGGCATATGACTGGAGAACAGCATAAATTCAGGAAAGCATATCCAGGAATTTACAGCATAAGCACTTCCTCTGCCAGATGTAATATCTGCATATTTAGTAGGCTTTGAAAGAATTTTCTTCCATTAATTTTTCCAGTTGTGTTTTTGAAGCCACATTAATTTTAATCATTCAGTGTCCCACTCCAAGGAACTCCATACATGTGCCATGTGGAGGACAATCTCCTACTGCTAGCTTTTAACCAGAGTGTTTCAGCTGGTGACCCTTCATTCTTAGATGAAAGTAAGCACTGCCTACAATTTCTACTGCTTTCTCCTTCTATTATTATTTATACTGCCTGAAGTATCCCTCATATCCTTAATTAATGCTATTTCACATATTCAATCTTCTCTTTGTAGCTTTTTTTTTTTTTGTGAGATGTGTGTTCCAATACTTTATACAGTATTTGAGTACATCATGAAGTATGTGGTACAAATGTTTTTCTGATTTCATGTCTATTCCGTTGTAACAATTTGTAAAATACTATTTTTATTTTGACCATTAATGAGCAAGTAGTACCTCCCATGTCTTTCATTTAGGATTTCCTTGGGAGCTTACCTTGAACATACATTGTTATTTTAGAAAATAGGAGAAAATAGAACTTTGGAATTCCTTCCTCATGGGCATTCATTTCTGAATGATTAAATGGAAAATGGAAAATGCTGGTCTTCATTTAGATGTTCAGATCATGGCAGTATAAGTGTGTCTATATATATGTGTATATATACATATATACATGAACATTTTTAATGCCTTAAAGAGCACTCAGTCTTAACCCCAGACACAGTGCAATGACAGTGTAACTTACAGGAGCTGTGCTGTTCTTGCTATATTTGTTGGCTGTAGACTGGTTCCATAGGCAGAAAATGTATCAGCTAATAGGAGGTCTGGCAGAAAGTGTTTGAGTTTGGTATAGGGAGGAAGCAGGGAGGAAAACTTGTGGGGGTTTGTTTGGTTGCTTGGTTGTTTTGTTGTTGTTTTGTTTCTTTGTTTATTATACAAGTTTATTATTCTGCTGGAGAAGCTCAATGACCTTGATTCACCCTGTGACCCTACAACCCCTGGACTGAATGGAGAAGTGGAAGGATATTGTTTCAAGGAGAAATGACAGAAGCAAAAGTAGTCCCTTTGCCCTTAACCCCTGGCTCTTAAGGGCTACTCACTGCATGTGGGAGGCCCAAAGAGGTGTACAAACCTCACTTCAGTACAATCCAACATAACTACCAGGCCACTCTGAAATGCAATTAGTAAGGCTACAATGATTCTACCCAGCCTATGATCTAGTCCAGCATCAGATTTGTTAGGAACACAAAGGTTCATTACATACAAGAATTTCAGATCAATATTTTTAACATGAGGAGGAAAGAGAAAAGTTGTAGCCAATTAGATGTCTCACATTAACATTTACAGATATGTTTTAGCAGTTAATAGAACGTTACTTTGCCCTCCCACACAGCCTCTAAGAGTCTGCAGTAAGAAAGGTAAACAACTGCATAACAAGAGCACTCAAGCTATGCAACTATTTATTAAATAAATCATTTAAAGCAGAATTCCCCCTCCTCTAGTGCTGCAGGAATTAATTCAGTCTTGGAAAACGACACTAACATAGTGAGCTTTTACCTTCTCCAGGGCATAATTATTTAATACCTAATAAATTATCAACAGTTATCAAGTTTGTTTCCCAATAAATCCAGCCTTAGTGACTGGCCAGAACAATAATACTTGGAATCACTGAGCATTTGAAAGACATCACTTAGGAATACCATAAAGTGGTCCTCATTAGTGAGCTGAAATAGAATGCCTTATGGCCCATTTACAAAGAGATAAAGACACTTAATTATCCAGCTGCAACACAGTTCCTTGAGAGTTTCTGCTTGAGACAGCAATTTTGTGAGTAACTACCCATTTACTGAGAGGAGAACTAAAGAAGTCTTTCACAAACTGCTACAAGGAGATTAAGTTGCTGGCTTTGTTTAATAATTCCAGTGTCCTTATTTCTTTAATTGATTTATATTTTTCCACACAGGCACCCTAATGTGCATTTAATATTTCCAGCTGAAGAATGGTATTCATACAAAGAAATTTTTCACTAACAAGCCATTTGGGTGACACCAAGAGTGTTGTTAGTAGGTTTATGTATGCTGATATTCTCTGTAATGTCTTTGGTGTGAGTGAACAATACTGGTTTCAGAAAGTAGAGTGAAGAGGGATTTGGCACTGACCTATACTGTAGGAAAGGGGGTGACTAATTGATTGTAATGTCAACAATCAAGAATTTGAATGTAAAAATATATACTTAAAATATTACGTTTTTCAGTATTAATAAATATTGACCTCCTACTGTAATCTTAACAAGTTAATAGAGATAGAATATCGGAATCCCCAAATTCTGTTTTGAAAAATTTAAATATTTTCCATTGACATAAATTTCAGATGCTGCACATTCAAATAGACTTATCTCAGTATTGAAACTCTACTAAACCGCGGTCTATCTTGATATACCTAATACACTTTGATGCATTTTATTATAAAGCATAGCTTTGAAATTAAGGTATTCTTGCCTAAGCAGGGTAGGAAAATACTTTTATTTTTAAATCATGATGATTTGGAATTAATGTTATTTTTTCAGTGTTAGAAAAAAACAATATAAAATTAATCTGTCCCAACATATATATTGATCATGTAAATATCAGCACTAGTATCATCACAATTTAGCAGATAATATGGAGAAAAAGGGTATTTGCAGATGGATAAGTCACTGCATAGTAAAACAACTCACTTTACAAAAGTGACATTTTTGACTTTCAAGGAAGTCCTAATCTGAACTCTAAAGCCCCTGAAAATCTTAGGTGAGTCAGGTAAGACTGACACCCAAAAAAATTCCTACTTGAGCTTTCTGAGCTTCTCTGAAAAATGCATATCAATACAGACAGTCTCCAGGAGAATCAAGAAATCTATAGTACCTGAACAGAAAAAACCAAGTAACTCACAATAAAGCTGGTGCTGGTGTATATGTTTAACTGACCATCTACACAGCTGTCCAAAGCCAGCCTGGCTCCCGACTGCAGCCCTGCAGTACTTTCCAGTTCAATGGGTCTCTTTCCTCAGTAGAATCGAGCTACAGTAAGGATAAGGGGACCTCTCTTCCATGACAATGAGAACAAAATAACAATTCAGTTTTTCCACAGCTTTCAAAATATAAATAAGAGCAAATCATATGGTGGAATGCATCTTTATAATAGTGAGCTTTATGGACGGATGCTTTCTGATAGTGATTTTCTGATTTCTTTTTAATTTAAAGGTATTTTAGATATCGCTTTAGGATATCTTAATAAAAATGAAACTTCATGCTCATAAAATCTCTAAAGCAGGAAGAAGTAGCGAGACACTGAGCAAATGGATGTTTTCTGTATTCTTGAACACATACTACCAAGCTTAGTTGAAACTATCTGCTTTGACATCCTTGGGGATCAAAGTAGGACATCATGACTGAAAATAATAAGTATGGAACACCAGATGACTTCAGTGCATTAGACAAGGTTTTGTTTAAAGCTCTAATGTTGTCACTTTATCAAGTCTGGGCTTTTTTGATTCATTCTTAATTAAGAAAAAATAAAAAAAATAATAAATGAAAAGCATCTTTTTTTTTATTACATTGCAGTATGTTATAAAATATTGGTAACAAAAATGTAAGTTCTGGTATAAGAAAAAATTAGAAGTCACCTCATTCTTGCACTCTTTTCTTAAAACCATGTTTCAAGCACAATTCTCAGGCACATCAAACCTACAACTTTTAACCAAAATTGCTAAGAAACTTCCTTACACCTAGCAAAATCTTTTTTTTGATTCTACGCTTCAGAAGAAAAATAAAGAAGTGACTGATACGATGTACTCTGGGTTTCTGCCTCACCAGTTATGTCTCATCATGTTGAAAAAAACCTTAACAACGTCAAGGATGAGGTACAAAAGGAGCCACATGCTTAAGGAATGAAAAGATATTGTTAGGGAAATGGATGAAACACGCTGTCACCTCAGAATATATCTCAGATGAGTACCAGTGTTATTCTTTCCATGAACAGAAGAAGAAATATCAAGACCTGTATCACACAAACTTGCTCTTCTACACTGCTGTCTAAAATGTATTGGATTTAAGTAACCTCATTGTTGTGTTCCAATATGTGGCTGAATCAATAAAATATAGAAAATTTGTCTTATTGGACACAGTCCAAATATTAAGATTTAAAACCACCCTTCTATTTTTCTGTCCTGTATTCCCACTTGGATTTCTTTTTTATGTTTGTTTTGTTTTGTTTTTTAAATACTAGATCATATTATAAAAGGTGTCTTTGAAGTCTGTGTAATGAAGTAGGGCAGCTTCACTGCTGGGGTAATTCTGCTTCTGTCAATGGAGCTTCCCCTGTGTCTGTAACCTTCAGGTCATTTCTTTGAAGTTGCCATTCTATTCTCACTCTTTTCACTTCAGCATAAATTTTAGCTTCAAAACAACTTCAGTAGAAGAAATGGAACAAACTACTTACTGTTTAATTTTTTGTGAATAAATTAATTGTTACACCTTTCAAAAGCATGAGTTCTATTCAAATAAACTTCTAGATGTATTTGCTTGTCCTACTCATAAACCAGGAAATTTGTACATTTTCTGAAATGCCAGACTCACTAACTATGCTATTTACTTAATGAACTCAATTAGCACTTCAGGGGAGGTAAAATCCTAGCATATATGTGTATCATTTTGAGAACTAGGCTTAGCTTCTTGACAGCATTCGAGAGGAAGATAATGCTTCAATTCTCTTTTACTAGGAGGTCATGAAACTAGACATTCATAACAAAACTTTCTCTACTGTAGCGTTAGTTTTCTGAAGTATATAAGTTTTGGCCAAACATTTTAATAAGGTATATTATTATGCAGTCTGACAGACAAAAATAACCAAAAAAATAAAAAAAAAAGTGGAAAAGAAAAGTTTGTGGTTAAATGTACTTTCCCATTGAATTTTACATTCCCTTGTCCTTTGGGTAGGAGTACTTGGGCAATTATCACAAGTTATGCAAATTAATGTTAACACAATAGAAACTCAATCCATTTTCTTATAGTGGAATAAAAATACAATGTATTTGAAAATATATGTGAGTTTTGATTGGGATCATTTGTGATATTGGCTTGAAGCATAATTTCTTACTGGACCAATATGCTTTCCAATCTAATTGTTTTGGACTTGCATACACACCTTTGATGATATTATCTATTGCTTTACATAATTTGTAGTGTATGCTTTGTTCTGGGGTTGAGGGTTTTTTTGAGTAATATTCATGTGACTCTCTACTTAGCACTGCATATCCTTTCATCAGTAATTTCTCTGATGTGGAATCTTAGAAAGTCCATCACTAAACTATTTACCATGTTGCAGATATATTGTTTGACAGTGACAGCAATGTACTTTATCAATCCTAAGACAAATAATATTCAAAGTATATGAGGAATTAACAGTTCAAAGAAAACAATAATCACAAAATCTTTTATGACTTTTGCTAAGAATAGTGTGATTTCTGTTCAATTCTTATCTGTTATAGGTGAAGAACTACAGTCTTGGAAATAGTCATGCCACATCTCTATGGTGATTAATTAGACCTTCACATCAACCATTCTATTTCTTCATCTTTTGTTGGGGAAAAGTATAATTTTCATACATTCATCTATATTGTAATTTGAAAATTACTTCATCTATAAAAAGGTATTTTTAATATTCACCATACTGAACAACCATTTCATTTGTAAGGGTAGTGTCTGAAGGTGCTGCTAGTTTAGAAATTCTACTATAGAAATTTATCAGCAGCTACTGCCAAGGTTGTTGCCCCTGCCTAAAATCTACACAGCCAATTTGACAAGTTATTTAGCCACAGACACAGCCCAAGGCAGAGACATGTGAGTCCCCAGAGTATCCTGCATTTATTTGACTCTTGGTAGGCTTCATGACCTATTATAGTGTCTATTTTAAGGATTTCATGCAACTGAAATTCTAGAATCAGAATCACTCACACTGGGAGAGAGGTGGGTGGTATTTTGGAAATTGAACTCACAAACAATTCCAAGTTTTACAGGTGGTCCCCATCCCAAAACTAATTCATACCAAAACTGACACTGAAAATGGGATCTGGATTTTCTGTTCAGGTCCATCTATATTTTAAAAAATTATCCTTTGTATGACTTTTTTTTTTTTTTGGTGGTGTTTTGTTTGTTTGTTTGTTTGTTTTGTTTTGTTGGTTTTTTTTTGTTTGGTTGGTTTTTTTGTTTGTTTTTTTTTTTGTTGTTGTTTTGTTTTGTTTTGTTTTGTTTTTTCCTTTCCCAATTGCCTTTGTATCCTTCAGAAATTCTCCTAATATTTGCCTAGCCACAGTGGAAGCACTAAAGTAGATTTCTTAGGGTTGTCATCCAGTTCTAGGTACTATGTTAGCAAAGCTCCTCATAATGTTAAACTACACAAAAGCAGTTTCTATTCAGCCCTGTGTCTCTACACTATTCAGCTGTATTATTCACAGGCTCCTAGCGGGCAAACTTGTGATAGTTTCCCAAATTATTCAAATCAATCTAAAAATAAGTCTTCTGATATGATTACGTCATGACTGGAGGAAATATATCTCATGTTTTGTAATCAAAAAACAATGATTATCATCAAATTGTTTTCAAATTAATTCATTTAGCTGTATTATTACTTTTTTCAGTTTCACAATTTGGAAAGTCCAGAATACTATGATTTATGAGAAGAATATAATAATTTTCCTGTCTGAGACTTATCTTGGGAGAAAATTTTTGGTTTCTTGATATGGCTAATCTTTTTTAAAAATATATAGGCATACATGTAATATAAAATATATTTACTTACATTTTTATTTCATGGTTGAAAATCCAGTAAAAGTACTTAAAGCCACTCATCTTTGACAATCTGGCCTTCTAGACTTCATACCTGACTTAGGTTGTGCTTTCTTTCAAAGACAATTGTCCCTAGTTAAAAACCCAAAGTTCTTAAGGGGACCCATCTCTTGTAGCTCTGCAGCTTTCTAATAATTAAAAAATCTTTGTTGATCTTAATGATATCTAGTAACCTGCACCTAAATGACTAAATTCCTGACTTTTATCAATGGAAAATATTTCTCAGTTTTAACTGGCTGTTCCTTTTCTCCCTACCATTAGTTATTTTGTTTACTGCCATAACAGCATCCCACATACCTTCTTTCCTATCTAAAAGTTCTGTATGTTACAGCTCTCTCTCCTCATACAAGAATTGTTACAGGTCTCTAATTTTTCCCTTGTTCTATTCTTTTCTGGTCCATTTTCATTTCTACTATACCACTTATGAAATGAGATGACTGAGATTTATTGAAGTGTAAGACAGAAGGGATGCCACTGATTTATGTGTCACATTTTGTTATTCTCCCAAGAAACACCAGTTCTCACAGAACATTTCTTATTTTGAACATTAGTGCACACATCAAGACTTGTGTTAGACTGTCTAAACTTCATATTTTGATGTGAATTTAGAAGAGTATCCCCAGTGTTACTTCCCAACATGCATATCTGCACAGACTGAAGTTGACTTTAATTTTTGGCACAACCAAATCCTTTAGTATTTAGTCTTCATTAGAGCTGTGTTGTGCTCCAGGATAATATTATTATTTTAACTTCAGCTATCTGACTCCTTTTTCAGCTGTGAATGTACCTATCAAAAAATGTTGGTCAGCTAGATTTAATCGGACAATAACTGGAAACCTTTCTACAATTTTTTCTCTTTAAATTATTCTCTTTAAATAAAAAAGGTATCCAAGGAAAATTCTGAACATAATAAAGAAAAGGTATTGGAGTCCAAAATCAAGGGTCTTAGTTAGGCTATTATTTTATATTTAGGCATATAACTGTGCTAAGCATTCTTTGCTCCACAGTTCCTCAGAAGTTAAAAAGGCTGTTGAAAACTCAGGTTTTCATTTTGAAACATCCACTTCTGTATTCCTCATTCACAGTTTTTATAAGAAGAAGCTGGGGAAATGAAGTTCAGGAAAAATGTTGGTTTCTTTGTTGTTTTTTTCTTTGAATCAAATTCCAAAGTTCCAAATCTTTTTAACCTTAGAAAGAACTTTCAGTATATCTCTGTATGAGAATAATATATATTTCATTTTGATATTGATTTTAAAATACTCCTGAGCTTTATTAGAACACTCGGGACACAGCCTTGCCAGGTTTCTTTGCCAAAAAAACATAAAACATAATAAAGGCTTTGCATTGCATCACAATGTTTCTCTACTGATATGAGAACAGCCTACTATGAAACATGTTATTTAATTCAAAATGCTAGGGAACTATATAACAGAATGAGCAGAAGGGAACATTTAGAATGAACGTGAGAGGGGAAAAAAGTTGAGTTTTTTTTAAAAGTAGTCTATCAACATGGGCTCAAGCATGCAACACTTCCAAAGGAAGAGATGTAATCCTCATCACTCGAGCAGTTTAAATTTAAGCCACACAAGTTGCATGGGAATATAGAGCAGAGAGAAAACCCACACTGCCTTGAGTTGAATAGTTTGAATGATCTAGTGCATCTTCTGCCTCTTACAGAGCATTGAATAATGATAAAGGTGACAAGTTTTCAGTGGGGGGGATGGTCTGATTATTTGATGGTTTTGTTT
This sequence comes from Empidonax traillii, assembly GCF_003031625.1. Taxonomy (NCBI): domain Eukaryota; kingdom Metazoa; phylum Chordata; class Aves; order Passeriformes; family Tyrannidae; genus Empidonax; species Empidonax traillii. Next base: position 584,212 of record NW_020955759.1, on the reverse strand, counting down.
GTGGATTTTGGGAGGGGGTTGTTTGTTTGTTTTTAGATAATTTATGGCACTTAGAGAAAATGACAGTGATCAAATATACTGGGCTCTTTGGACTGCTGGTACTTAACCTCTTATCGACCTCCTTCATCCACCTTCCACACTCTCTAAATGACTATCAAAACTTGCACAGCTATGGTTTCTCTCTAAGTTTACTCTGTACTCTTTCTCAGAAGGGTTTTTCTATTGTCATTTCTGTATGACTTTGCCTTGTTTTTCATAGTTACTAATTTATTCTTCCCATTCCTAGTGTCTCATTTCTGTTCTTTACAGTGGTCTCCATTCACCCATCTCCCTTGAACAGTTTTGTTGAAAGGAATTTCTTTCCCAAGACACTCTGCAATGTCTTTGGCATTTGAAAATTGAAATTCTACCTGAGTTTCTGTCTGTGTTGCTAGAAGAAAACTGTTTACCAAGAAAGGCATACTTAAGGAGAATTGTCCTAGAGTCTTTGTCAACGCTTTTTCTCAAAGGATGCTATTTCTCTCTTTATTCTTTTGAGTTTTGAGACGTAACAGAACTAGTACTAGTAGTGCTTGCAACAGAATGTCCCATAGAAAATTACTGTGCCTCAATTTAAAGAATCCAGACAAGCAAAGTGAAGAAACAATAAAGAAAGGAACTTAAGCAGCCAAGCAAACAGAACCAGGTGCATTGTCTTAAAGAAGTTCATAAAGCAGTCACTCAGAACTCTGGGGTCTTCAGACAGAAAAGACTCCCAGAGACCCTCAGTGAAGCCCCTCAGAGACCTTATAAGTCTACATATATATGTTAATAAGTGTTGGGAAATGTCATGAATATGTAACAGGATGGCAAGAAACAAAAATGAATAATCATGGAATGCAAACATATAAACTGTACCCGAGATGTCATGGTGTGCACTTTGACAAAATGATTACCAGTACACCCGGTTCACAGAGTAAATAATGTCTGACTTCTAAACAAACTGAGTCTGAGAGGGTTTTCTTGAGTGCCGATTTTAGACAACAGTTTGGAGCATGCCTGATACACAAACAAACACAGTAAGGCAGAAGAAAGAAAAATTATCCCTTATTATAACTAAAATCTCATTCAAGTGAAGATATTTATATTTTGGGTGTCTTCCTACAGCACCATAAGTGCCTAAATCTGAGGTCATCAACATTAGAATCCATATATATGTAAAAAATTCTGAGTTACTTTGCTTTGTTTTTTATCATGTTCTCTCCATTCATTGTATGGGAAGACTAGAGTAAATGAGGCATAGGCATCTGTAAAATTAACACCCACAATCAGTTGTATTACTCCCAGCAGAAAGAGACAGATACTCAGAGCAACAACTCAACATAGCTAATATGAAATCAATGGAATTATGGCCTAGCTATGGACAAAGTAAAATAACTCAATGATATTAAATTAAAAAATCAAATATGGCTGCTAGTATAAGGGTCAGCCTCAACAATGTCTAAACTCTATTTGATTTGTGGACTTTCGTCTCTTTTGTTCTCAACTAAATGTCTTTTTCTTTCTTGGAATAAGCACATTATTAAGCTTTCCTTAAGGAATAAACCTTTCCAAAAATTCAGGACTTACTTGAGAGGAAATTTCCTAGTACTTCTAATATTTTTTAATGATATTTTTTTACCTCCTTCCTTGGAGCAGAGAGTGATCAAAGTGTGAACTGTATCCATCAATTCAAGCTGCTGTTTCTGTAGTACACTGTTATTGCTTGTTGCCTTGTTTAACTGCTTCTCTAGTTCCTGGATTATGTAGCTTTGTCGTGTGACTAAGCTTTGTAGGTTCTCTTTTTCCTCCTTCAAAGTGGCCAGCTCCTCTTTGTGTCTTTCTTCCATTTCCAAAATTCTGTGCTCAAGAAAGCTAAAATGAAATCAGACAAATAGTAGGTGTTATTTCAAGACAAAATAGTTAAGAATACAAAAAATCAGAACTTTTTTTCAAGGTATAATTCTCTATCTAATTCAATAATTCTAAAAATGTCACATCTCGTAACTCAGCCCACTGATTTTCTCTGTCAAGCAGCCAAATACGACTGATATCTAAGATTCCATTTTGTGATGCTTGAGAGCTATAGTGCTTAAAGTGCATGGAACTGCATAGGTTAGAGTAGGTGTTACTCTTATCTAAGGACATGAGCATAAGGCCAGTAACACAGAATGACAGAATATGTTGAGTTGGAAGGGACCCACATATTCGTATGTAAAACCGCAGACAGAAAAGCCTAAGATAGGCAGAGGAGGGAGGGAGAAGAGCAGGGCGTTGAAGAGCAATATGGGTGGGTCAATATGATATGAGACAAAAATCAGGGGCAAAATGAGAAAGAGCTTGTGAAGGGCTTTGCCACTGAATGGAAGACAAGCACTGGGAGTTATGGACGACCTTTAAGAGATATGGAATCCATAATGAAAGTATCATTTCATGTGGTCTGTGAAGCTGGGATAAGAATTGCACTCCAGATGAGTGGTAGCTTCCTTTACATTAAGAATAGTACTGTTTTCCCAAAAGGTAAACACAAAGTTTGCATTTTAATGTAAGATTCACTTGTTTTCCTTGAGTTGACGTATATATTCCCCCACACTCCCCAACGATATTTTATTATTCCACGAAAGGATCCTCAGACAGAAAACTGTTGAGCATCGTACTACACAACCTTATTACATCATCTTTTTATAAATAATTTTACACATGCATAGAAACACTTTCTCTGGATTAATATTCTTTTTCTACTACCCTCTCTGTCCTGTGCTGAAGTGTACAATTTACAAAGATCAAAGACATATTGATCTATATCTAAAAGAGTAGAGGTGTCGTAGACATAAAGGACAGCTAATATCTATCAACAGTGAACAAAAAGTTTTTCATGACAGTACTTTGATGCTGTGGTGGGAGTTTAGCAGAAAAAAATTATTAATATTAGATAAAGAAAGTAATTCAATCTCTACTGTATACACCAAAAGAGGTGTTTCTCATGCCCACAAACCAACTGGTGGTTACAAACTTGCCAACAAACTGCTTCCTGTTCAAGTCAATCTTAGGTTTTATTTATTTGCACTCTCCCTCCACCTTTGTTTTTACTTCTGGATAATAGATCAGTGGCAAAATGCCTGCATAATTTCAGGTCATTTAACCTAACTGAAGAATATAATAAAATCCATATGGAGTTGTTTTTACTCGATATCACAGAGCCTTAATATGAGCTGTTACAGATGATAACAATGCAAAGATTGAATTCAAGGTCTGGATTTGCTATGCCAGCTAGAGTAAGATCAAACTTCTTTTGTTTGTTTGTTTGTTTCAAAAACCCAAACAAACAAACCCCCCACAAACCAAGCAGCAAATATATTTTTTTTCCTGAAACATTATAAATGTGAGATTTACAAAGATACTGAAGTAAACATACTTTGTAATATCAGCATATCTAGTTCTGTGAAAAACAGAAGCATCTGGGTAAAGGGAGCAAAACAAACGAAAAGATGGGAAGGGCATTTTTCATGGGGCGCCAAACACAAAGGGGAACATGATATCTCATTTTAAAAAGCTCGTTAATTAGTAAAAAAAGCATAACAAGACTTGGTGGACTGGAATGAGATGGTAGACAGTTACAATCTGAAACAAAGTATGGATTTTGAAGTCAAAGACTATAAATTATTTTAACAGCTAATCAGACCTGTGGCTGATTTTTTTCATTACTTCTAACATAAAACACCATGTTCTAGATTCACACAGATTTTTTTGAGAATATTTGTGTGAGAGTTTTGGAGCTTTGTTATGCAGAAGGTCAGATGTAGTTTAGTTAGGCAGAAGTGGTAAAAAATGTTCAGATGGATTTGATTTTAGTCAAAAAGTATTACTTGAAAAAAAAAAGTTCCATTTGATATTTATCAGTTCTATCCACTTCTTTCTACTTTTTTTAAAGGAATTATTGAAATCCTCATTATTATTCTAGATTTTAACTTTTCTAATAGACTACTTATATCAATGCACTTGGCATAGGAACAAGGTGGGTCCTGGGCACAGTCTGTAATAGAATGGATGCTAAGTGGGGCCACATCCCAATCTGACAGCTTACAGTCCACTGAAATATTGTGTATTATCAATGTAAGAGAATATACTGTTCTGGAACCTAGAATATAGCTTTAGAGTTAAATAGTAAGAAAAGACAAAAAAGTTCCCTTTATTTTTGTCCATATTTTAGTACAGTACAATGTATTTCCTTAATTCCACAATATTCTATTTCCATGTCCACAACTAAATGATTTCCATATCTGAATGATTTCATGTGAAAGAAAGAGCCTTTGACAGCCACAATTTATGTATTGCATTATTTGTTTCCCCCCGTGGCCTTCCTAAGACCACAGTAAATGAACCCATGGTGATGACAGTCTTATTTGCAGCAGCACTGGCCATGTAGAGCAAGAAGGAAGAAGCTGACAATGTTTAGAGCTTCACAGCTTGGCATCTACACAGACAGACAGCAAGCAGATGTTTTACAGCTCTAGTAATAGTACGTCCTAACATTTCTGAGTGGTGTGTCAACATGTGGTGGAAAGATGGAAGTGTCACAGCATTTGGTTCCTTTACAGTTTGCTGTGTAGATTAAAAGTCCTATTATTATAAACTGCAAAACTAAGCTCTTTTCAGGAATGCATATGCATTTATGCAATGAGCTTTCTATATCCATAAATCTATATCAGATAAAAGTAAGTCCTGAGAATAGGACCACTCCCTGTATTCCTGGGAAAAGTCCAAAATATTCATTTTGTTTTACTAAGAATCAATGAGAAACCTTTGGTCAAAGCTCCAAATGAACAAAAGGAAAGTCTTCACATAGATCAGGGATTTCTGAACTGGCCTGTTCCAAAAGGAAGAAATCCTTAAACAGCGTGAGAAAAGCTGCTCTTATGGCTTTTGTCTCCAATGTGGCCAGAATTTTTCATTGGTATTGTTATATTAATACTTGCTATAGCTCATTTAAATAAATTTAAAAAAAAAAAAAAAAAAGCAATTCTAGGAATCTCATCGAAAGGATCTTGGAACAGATTGAAACCAATTACAAACATACTTAGCTATTCTTTTTAACAGTTGCAAGACCACTACGTTGTCTCTTTTCTATGAGATCAGGTAACTTCCAATAGATAACTACTATGAAGAAATAACTTTGCTGAGTGCTTAGTAATTGTATTTTCTCAGTTTTTTAAAGAAGCATTGTGAAGACAGTTCAAATGAAAATATTTCTACTAGCTTTCATTAATGACTATTGCTGACACAAAATATTAAAGCAAACAAAAAGAAGGCTGTCTCTATATCAATGAGTAAAAAAATCTTTAAAGGCTGACTGAAACATTCTTTTATAACACTTTCCATAAAATTTTATCGTTCTTTTTTGAGTAAGTATGCCTTTCCTACACACCTGAAATTCCTATATGTTTCCAATATGTTTGAAATTTACATATGTTTGAAAATATTACTGATCTAGACAGACAAAACTGTCATGGAAACTACAAAACAATAAAAATAAATCAGTAGAAGCATCACATAAATACACAATATATATATAAAGACATGCATATATATGCAGGATTTATATTTGTCGTCTTTAATCTGGGGAAATAAATCAGTTTTTTGGGAAACAGAATGAAGTTTTGAAGAAAAAAATATTGTTAACATGAGTAAATACCAATATTCTCCATTGGACAATGACTCTTTGGAGTCACTATCTAGAAGATAAGCTAAAAACAAACATACCCATGCACACCCCAAACCAGGCAAATTTAATTTTCCTAAAAAATAACTGTGTCTCAGTGCCTAATGTAGTGATTTTGGTGGGGCTAGGAATCTATTTTTGACCATATAAATAATGTCTCGACTTTGTCAGGATATAAGCCCATGGAATGCCTGGTGCAACTGTGCTATGTCCAACTGATTCAGAAAAAACCCTCTAATAATGCTGGAGAGGGTAGAACACCCAAACAGAAGTCTAAGAATGACTTCCAGTGAAAGCTGTTGTCATTTTGAAAGGTGATGAAGTAGAACATATAGGAAGCACTCTGATAGCTGCCCAGGGAGGAAGGAAAGTCTGGTTTACACAATTTGCCTTATAAGGTAGGTAGTTTATTCACTAATCCGTTCCAGACCACAGGAGTTTAAGAGATTTTTTTAATCTTTGTTTTCAGAGGCCTCAGTTTAGACATGTGAGAACAGGATATAGACCAGATCTTAGAGATGGACATCTTTCTCACTAAAATAATCTTTAAAAAAATCAAGATATATTAAATATACAGAAAAAACATATACTTGGTTGAACTATTCAATAAATAAAAACAAATAATGTCACGCTAGAAAAATATTATTTGTCCATAAATATATGGGTTTCTTTTACTGTATATGTATGGGAAGACAAACAGGTTTGTCTGATTTCAATGTTTATTTTTGAGTGCAAGAACCTTATTCTCTCATGGAGACAGTTTCTTTGTACTTCCTTTTAGACAAGTGAAATTTTCCCTGTATTGTTAAGTGTTGATCATTCATACTTACCTTGGTGGTCTGATATCGTTTGATCAGTTTAAAGAAATATGAAAATATGTGTCCCCATATTTCTCAAGGTAAAAGAAGTAACTGGAAAAGTAAAGTAATCCAGAATTCCATTATACTTTTCCTCATTTGTTTCATTTTAGTAAATAGAGGTTTTTTTACACTTGCATATTGAAACAAATGACACACTATAAGTTAAATGCAGCTGGTACACTCTGGGGGAAAAAAATGGGGCTTATAAGCCACTCAAGCAGGGAAGTCTTTCAAGAATAAATCAAAATAACATTTTGAAAGCTCTTGTGGGAGAAAAAAAAGGCAACGGAAGAAACCATCATTTACATTATAGTGGGTGGGAACCCACAAAACTAAATTATTTATGGCATGAGAGCACTCAATAGAAACATGATTCTAGGGTAAATGTGACTCTACTTATGCCATGGAAAATCTTTCACTTTAGTGGATAAAAAGAAAAAAAATTAGTCCCTCTTCCAGCACAGACAGGAAGTAAAAAGAGAAGTCAAGAATAGACATATTTCTAGTCTAAAGAACATGCACTGGTCCCTTGTTGATAGGCAGCGTTCGTTTTATTTAAAGATAATATACAAGTTATTATAGCACCTCACTGATGAATTATTGTTACGATAGGAGTTTGCATTACTTTCATTCAAAATCCAGTTCTTAGAAAGTGACTAAACTGTGTTTTTTATTTTATATAGGGGAATTTTAGCACAGAGAAAGAAATTAGCAGTTCACAGTACACCATCTGTACAATTATTCTTGCAATGACAGTAGTTCCTACACTAGTTCCCACTGTGGTATAAATCTACTGCAAAAGAAAGACCCTTTCCAAAAAAGCTTACCGTCCATGTAGGCAACATGGATAAAATATTTTATTGATACGAAAGTGATATGGAGAGGATGAAGAGAATTCAACTGCAAATAGCTACTAAACACAGTCCAAGGGGTAATCTGTAAATACTGTTTAACTTTAAACAAGATAAAATCACTGGCATTTCCACAAACCTAGTATCTGCTGAGGTGACCAAGATTTGTCCCACAGTGAACCTGACACACACATAACTGATTTCAAGATCAGGACCTGCAAGACCAAGGCTACACAGTTCTTTATTAGGAATAGATGATGATACAAGAGCTGCTGATCTATATTTTAGTGTAATCATAACACTGCCCTCTCCCTAATTTTATCACTCCCAAGGAGAGTGTAAAAGAACCTACACAGTGCATGCCAGGTTCTTGCCTCATTGCAAGATGCAATTCCACATGCTTTTGCATTTATCCACATATACCTATACCTCTGAGAGAAAGACTAAGGTGTGCTTTTTAAAATAGTCCTCCTTTTCATCTGACTTTTCACGGACCATTTTATCATGATGTCAGCCAAGTCAAAGGTCAACTCAAGTAAATCTTATTTGTTTACTGACATAAAGGTTTTATACTCTGATACATTACTAATGTAAAAAAATAAATTCAAATCATTAACTGTACTAGATTCAGTCTCTTGAGCAGCCAACAAAATTTTATTGTTAACCAGATTTCAGCAGATAAAAGTACAAGTATTTATATACTTAACTAATGCTTGGATTAATCCCAATTTGATATAGATTTGTAAAATATGTAGAATGAACTGCCTCCTGCCCATACCCACCCTCTCTGTGGATTACAGGGAGAGCCCACATAAATATTTTAGGTGAATTACTTAGTTTTGAGATGGCTGAAGTCAAAGTTAATCTCATGCTAATTTATTTACATTTCCAGTTGGTTAAGGGATATCCATGGAGTTAAGAGTTTTCAGTGTAATCCAACTTGTCCAAAATTATATTTGTTGGAATTACTGGTTATGAATAGTTGTTAGATTAAACATATTAAACTGATTTTCACAATCACTAGCAATAGTGATTGCTTTGCAACTAGACACACTTAACAAATACATTTCTTTGTAACAATATTTTCTATTTTTCACCATTACCTGGATTTTGCCTTCTTTATTCTGTAGCTCCTTGCCCACCTTGGAGTTAGTCTGCCTCATGTATAGCCCTGGGCAAAGTTTTTCTGCCTCAGTTGCTGATTCCTGTCCAGCAGCACGGGGGTCCCACTGCACTTTTTGACAAACTGGTTGATCTCAATTGAAACAGTCCTCTAAAACTTGTATCAGATGCTTCAGTATCTGCCTCATGTTTAAAGCTGTTTACCTTATTTCATTCTCAGTGTAGACAGAGGAAATGGAAACCACAGTCGTAGTCAGACTGACCTCAAGGTTATTCTTTCTAGAAGGGAGCCAAGAGTGAGGCTGTGGAGTGAAAGCCCTCCGTGTCCTCCCTGCTCACACCTGTCCATTACAGAGGCTGTATACACTGGGTCTCTCAAAGGGCAGTCAGGAAGGGGAATGGCTTTTCCCACTGTACTGGGTGCCAGTGCCCAGGTGCTGGCAGCGAGGGCTGTGGGGCAGCCTCTGTGAAAGAAACAGTGTTGCAGGCACAAACATCAGAGAAGAGGAAGAAAGGAGGCACTGGAGCAGATAGAACCCTGCAACCTGGGGGAAAGACCATGGCGGAGCAGATATTTTCCACAGAGGACCCTATGCTGCAGTTGATGTCCAAAAGTAGGCTGCAGGCTGCGGAGAGCCCATGTGGAGCAGCCCGTGGGAAAGAACTACGCTGAAGAAAGGAAAGAGCATGAGGAAGGAGAGGCAAAGGGTTGTGCACTGTCCACAACCCTCATTCCTCATTCCCCTGCATGGCTCATGGGGGAGACAGAAGAGTCAGGAGTAAAGCTGACCCTGGGAAAAAGGGGAGGTAGGGGTGAAAGGTCTTTTTGGTTTTGTTTCTGTTTCTCACCATCCTACGCTATTATTAATTGGCAGTAAATAAGGCTGTTTTACTCATGACAGTAACTGATGAGTGATCTCCCTGACTTTATCTTGACCACGAGCTTTTTCATCATATTTTCTCCCCATTCTGATGATGAGGGGTAGTGACAGAGTGGCTGGGTGGGCTTCTGGCAGTCAGACAGGGTCAACCCACCACACACGCTCTCTGACATACTGAATTGCCAAGTCCAGTGACTTCAGGTGCCACAAAAAGGGAACATTGGAACTGCTTCTTGACACTCACTTTACTGCTCAAAAAAAGTTGTGCTGCTAAACATTTTTTTCATCAGCTTCAACATAAACCCCAAATGTTTACCATTGACTTATTCTTTAAGTGGAGCATGGCTCCAGGTATGCTATATACAACTGAGTCCAAAAGGAGAGAGATCTCATTCTACATGTCATATATTTGTATCCATTAAAATTAGAGATGAACTACTGAATATTTTCTGTTTCTTATGGACTTAAAGATGGTTGAAAATTTCGTCATTTTGTATTAATATATTTCTACTTGAAAGTGCTCATAAAAGTTATCCCAGTTGTCATGAAGCAAACTAAGAAGTGAACTTACAGTGAACATGAAAAGTGGTAAAAATCAGCTTATGTTTATCATACAGGAGCTAACATAGTGTAAGTTCACACCTTAGGTCTTTTAGCCATTTCATAAACATTACATCTGCTTTCCACTTATCATATTTGCTTCTTTCATTCCATCAGTTGCTTAGAAGAAAGTATGCACAGATCATCTTGTGATGAACAGAGAGTGTAAAAGACTCATTCTTACCTGTTTTTCT